>NC_053024.1:530308480-530361516 GCF_003073215.2 Triticum urartu
CCTAAGCTCTCCGATATATAATTCCTAAGTGACTCAAAACATTTTTCTAGACACAACTCGGCTGCTAAAAACGATCAAGCAATGGGGCTCCTAAGGTCGGGGAAGGCTCTGATACCAACTTGTAACGCCCTCGATGCGGCTATAGCTCCCACGTGTCGAGGCACGACTTAGAGACATAACCGCATTGAAAGCAATGTCGCAAGTCAGGCAATCATTACAACAACCCATGTAATATGTAATAAAAGGGGAAGATCATAATTGGCTTACACTCGCCACGTCACATCAGAATACATAAATAACATCCATCAAACAGACACTCATGGCCCGACTACGGCGCCAAAATAGAAAAGAACCCAATATGCGACAAGGCCCTGAATCAAACCCCAACTAGACACCACTACTGATCATCGGGAAAGGAAACATAATAACGCTGAGAGTCCTCGTCGAACTCCCACTTGAGCTCGTACTCGTCACCTGGAGCGGAATCACCTGGACCTGCATCTGGAGTTATAGTATCTGTGAGCCATGGGGACTCAGCAATCTCGCACCCTCGCGATCAAAACTATTTAAGCTTATTGGAATGGATAAGGCGAATATATGTGGAGCTGCAGCAAGCGACTAGCATATGTGGTGGCTAACTTATACGCAAAAGAGAGCGAGAAGAGGAGGCAAGGCGCGAGCGAGAATCTAGAGGAACAACCTGCGCAAGCATTACTCCAACACCGTGTCCACTTCCCGGACTCCGCCGAGAAGAGGCCATCACGGTAACACACTCAGTTGATTCATTTTAATTAATTAAGGTTTAAGTTATCTACAACCGGACATTAACAAATTCCCATCTGCCCATAACCGCGGGCACGGCTTTTGAAAGTTCAATCCCTACAGGGGAGTCCCAACTTAGCCCATGACAAGCTCTCACGGTCAACGAAGGAATAGACCTCCTCCCAAGACGTTCCGATCAGACTCGGTATCTCGGTAACTCAAGACACTTCGACAGGGTAAAACAAGACCAGCAACACCGCTCGAATGTGCCGACAAATCCCGATAGGAGCTGCACATATCTCTTTCTCAGGGCATACTCAGATGAGCAAGATGACGGGTAGGCCAGCCCAGAGTTGCCCCTGGTAGCCCCAGACATCGCTCGTTTGGACCAACACTCAGAGGAGCACTGGCCCGGGGGGGGGGGGGTTAAAATAAGATGACCCTTGAGTCTGCAGAACCCAAGGGAAAGAAAAGGCTAGGTGGCAAATGGTAAAACCAAGGTTGGGCATTGCTGGGCAAGCTTTAATCAAGGCGAAATATCAAGGGGTTCCCATTATAACCCAACCGCGGAAGGAACGCAAAAGTCCGGGAACATAACACCGATATGACGGAAACTATGGCGGCAAGGGTGGAACAAAACACTAGGCGAGAGGCCGAGCCTTCCACCCTTTACCAAGTATATAGATGCATTAAGATAACATGGCAATATAATGATATCCCCAACAAGTAAATAAATGATGTTCCCACAAGGAACGGCTCCAATCTTCACCTGCAACTAGCAACGCTATAAGAAGGGCTGAGCAAAGCGGTAACATAGCCAATCAACGGTTTGCTAGGACAAGGTGGGTTAGAGGTTCAACATGGCAATTGGGAGGCTGACAAGCAAAAGTTAGGCATCGTAGCATTGGCATAGCAAGAGCGAGCAAACTAGCATAGCAAAGATAGTAGTGATTTCGAGGGTATGATCATCTTGCCTGCACAGTTGTCAGAGTTGACTGGATCCTCACAAGCAAACTCAACGGGCTCCTCGGTAACGAACTCGTCTCCCGGCTCTACCCAACAAGACAAACAAGCAATAAGGATACAATCAACCACGTGCAAGACCAAGCAATATGATGAAATGATGATATGCTATGCGGGATGCGATGCGGGATGTAAAATGCCAGATATGACAGGAAATGCATGAACCTGGCCTCAACTTGGAATTCCAAGGGTGCCACTGGATAGAGGGGATGAAATCGCTTGAAAACGATATAAAGATCATTGGAATCGGAGTTACGGTTTGGAAATGGCAAGCGTTTTAAGATATGACACCGGTCTGTGATTTACAGCAAGTAGGCATCTAAATGCAACGAAATGAACATGCTACAGCCACCAAACATGACAACAAAATACATGGCAGGGATGCACACAAGATGCTTAACAAAAGACTAGCACTGAGCCACGGCCAAATCATCCATTATGAGGTTCAAACAAGCATGGCAAAAACGCAAATGCAAAACAGATTCCAGACTTGATGAAATTAACACTAGTCTGAAATTTCAGATCACGATGCTCTCTTCGGAGCAGCAAAACAACATGATAAATGACCTGAACATGACAAGTAAGAACATGGCATGGAGCTAATCAACAAGCTTAACAAAAGTCCCAAAGTGACCTGGGGCCAAAAGGGATCACAAAATATATTAACGGGCACACGAACATAGCTAAAACACAATCAGTTTTCAGACTTAGTGAAAACTGAGACATGCTCAAATATAACTCACGAAGGCATGTAAACGAGCTCGATGCACTCACCACGGTGCAAGTAATGGCAAGGCAGCCATACATCCATTAAGAAGGCACAAAATACAAGATAGAAATGGCAAGAACAATGGCATAGCATGCACAGATCAACTATAACAACGCCGGCAAAATCGCAAACGAGTTGACGATCTGCCCAGATTCACCATGAAGCAAAAGTAGAGCTCGATTGACTCAAGCTAGAGTGCTCCATAATTGCAAACAAAGACATGGATGTATAGAGCATAACATGAATAACAAAAGTCCCTTACTGATCATCCTCAAAAGAGGTACGGATCATTAGGAAACAAGCTGAACATATGGCATCATGAACTAAAATATCCCAGACTTAGTGAAAACAACTAAGTCCCTGAAAACAGATTTACCGGGTGCCTCACTTTGTAAGCTTGCACAAGTCACCACACACATCCTAAAAATGCATGGGTTGCACCTCTGGAAAGAAGACAAAATGCTTAACAAAACATATGAAGGACTCACAGGCATAGCATGCACACAATAATCATGGCAAAAATGACAAAAGTCTAAGATGAACTAGCAGATCTGACAATTAACTCACGAAGCCTCCTTCTAACAGCATTTTGGGCACCAAGATGAACTCAAATGAAAATTATGCAATGTAATGAAATGATGTACTCGTCGAGGCGAACATTTTGATATATTATATGCCCAAATCGGAGCTACGGATGCAAAGTTACGGGCGGTCAAAGTAGGCATAAAAAATTAGGGTTAGGGACGAAAAAGTCAACCGAGAACTCAGATCCAGATCGGGATCTCGCGGGTACTGTTCACGACACTGTTCACGGCGCGTTCTTCGAGGTTCGTTGGCGCCGCTCGCCGGACTTGGAGCTCGCCGGGGACGCGGGAGGAGGCCGGAGCAGCGGGGGAGTGGTAGGAGAGGCCGAGGACGGGGCCGCGGCGGCGCGCCGGCGGCGAAGGGCGGCGCCGGCTCGGGCGGCGACCCGAGGCGAGGCAGGCGGCGGCGGGGCGCGGCTCGCGCATCGGCGAGTTGCGGCGGTCGCCGGCCGGCGATGGTGGCCGCGGGCGGTGGTCGGGCGCGGGGAAGAAGACAGGCGGCGGCGGGCGGCGGAGTTGGGCTCGGGGGCCGGCTTCGGGCCTCCCGGGCCGGCGGCGAAGCGGTCCCGCGGGGGACACGTGGCGGCGGACGGTTGGTGCGGGCAGAGGCGGCGGACGTTGTCCGGCCGGGACGGACACGTCCGTCGGCGCGGATCTGGAGTTTTTTTTAGACTAGGGTTTGGACGGGGAAGAAGATCCGAATGGAGGGGGTATAAATAGGCATAAGTAGAGCTAGGAGAGTCCAAATGAGGTGTGGTTTTCGGCCACGCGATCGTGATCGAACGCTCTAGGACATGGAGCAGAGTTTGGTGGGTTTTGGGCCAAATTTGAGGGGTGTTGGGCTGCAACACACACGAGGCCTTTTCGGTCCCTCGGTTAACCGTTGGAGTATCAAACGAAGTCCAAATGATACGAAACTTGACAGGCGGTCTACCGGTAGTAAACCAAGGCCGCATGGCAAGTCTCGGTCCAATCCGGAAATGTTTAATCCCCACACACGAAAGAAAGCTAGAAATGACCACCGGAGGAGAACGAAGCGCCGGAATACAAAACGGACAACGGGGAAAAAGCTCGAATGCATGAGATGAACACGTATGCAAATGCAATGCACATGATGACATGATATGAGATGCATGAAAACGAAAACAACACACGGAGACAAAGACCCGAACCCTAGGAAATAAATATAACTTAACGCCGGAAACGGCAAGAGTTGGAGTACAAATTGGGAAAGTTATATCTGGGGCGTTACATTGGACTAGGAAAGGGGGAAACCTACTCCTACTAGGAGTAGGATTCCTCCCCCTTGGTGCGCCCCTTGTGGCCGGCCAGCCTCCTCCTCCCCTCCTTTATATACGGGGGAGGGGGCACCCCATAGACACACAAGTTGATCTTTAGCCGTGTGCGGTGCCCCCCTTCACCGTTTTCCACCTCGGTCATATTGTCGTAGTGCTTAGGCAAAACCCTGCGTCAGTAACTTCATCATCACTGTCAACACGCCGTCGTGCTGACGCAACTCACCCTCGGCCTCAGCTGGATCAAGAGTATGAGGGACGTTAGCGAGCTGAACGTGTGCAGATCGCGGAGATGCCGTGCGTTCGGTACTTGATCGGTTGGATCACGAAGACGTTCGACTACATCAACCGTGTTACTTAACGCTTCCGCTTTCGGTCTACGAGGGTACATAGACACACTCTACCCTCTCATTGCTATGCATCTCCTAGATAGATCTTGCGTGATCATAGGAATTTTTTTGAAATACTGCGTTCCCCAACAGTGGCATCCGAGCCAGGTCTATGCGTAGATGTTATATGCACGAGTAGAACACAAAGAGTTGTGGGTGATAATAGTCATACTACTTATCAGCATGTCATACTTTGATTCGGTGGTATTATTGGAAGCGGCCCAGACCAACATTACATGACCGTGTTCATGAGACTGGTTCTACCGACGTGCTTCGCACACAGGTGGCTAGTGGGTGTCTGTTTCTCCAGTTTTAGTTGAATCAAGTGTAACTATGCCCGGTCCTTGTTGAAGGTTAAAACAACACACTTGATGAAAAATCGTTGTGGTTTTTGATGCGTAGGTAAGAACGGTTCTTGCTAAGCCCGTAGCAGCCACGTAAAATTTGCAACAACAAAGTAGAGGATGTCTAACTTGTTTTTGCAGGGCATGTTGTGATGTGATATGGTAAGACATGATTATACAAATTGTTGTATGAGATGATCATGTTTTGTAACACAGTTATCAGCAACTGGCAAGAGCCATATGGTTGTCGCTTTTATTGTATGAAATGCAATCGCTATGTAATTGCTTTACTTTATCACTAAGCAGTAGCGATAGTCATAGAAGCAATAGTTGGCGAGACGAAAATGATGCTACGATGGAGATCAAGGTGTCAAGCCAGTGATGATGGTGATCATGACGGTGCTTTGGAGATGGAGATCAAAGGCACAAGATGATGATGGCCATATCATATCACTTATTTTGATTGCATGTGATGTTTATCCTTTATGCATCTTATTTTGCTTAGTACGGTGGTAGCATTATAAGATGATCTCTCACTAAATTTCAAGGTATAAGTGTTCTCCCTGAGTATGCACCGTTGCTACGGTTCGTCGTGCCGAGACACCACGTGATGATGGGGTGTGATAAGCTCTACGTTCACATACAATGGGTGCAAGCCAGTTTTGCACAAGCAGAATACTTGGGTTAAACTTGACGAGCCTAGCATATGCAGATATGGCCTCGAAACACTGAGACCGAAAGGTCGAGCGTGAATCATATAGTAGATAGGATCAACATAGTGATGTTCACCATTGAAAACTACTCCATCTCACGTGATGATCGGACATGGTTTAGTTGATATGGATCACGTGATCATTTAGATGACTAGAGAGATGTCTATCTAAGTGGGAGTTCTTAAGTAATATGATTAATTGAACTTTAATTTATCATGAACTTAGTACCTGATAGTATTTTGCATGTCTATGTTGTTGTAGATAAATGGCCTGTGCTGTTGTTCTGTTCAATTTTAATGCGTTCCTAGAGAAAGCTAAGTTGAAAGATGATGATAGCAACTACACGGACTGGGTCCGTAACTTGAGGATTATCCTCATTGCTGCACAGAAGAATTACGTCCTGGAAGCACCGCTAGGTGCAAAGCCCGCTGCGGAGCAACACCAAATGTTATGAACGTCTAGCAGAGCAAAGCTGATGACTATTTGATAGTTCAGTGTGCCAAGCTTTACGACTTAGAATCGGGACTTCAACGATGTTTTAAACGTCATGGAGCATATGCGATGTACCAGGAGTAGAAGTTAATATTTCAAGCAAATGCCCGGATTGAGAGATATGAAGTCTCCAATAAGTTCTATAGCTGCAAGATGGAGGAGAATAGTTCTGTCAGTGAACATGTACTCAGAATGTCTGGGTACCACAACCACTTGACTCAACTGGGAGTTAATCTTCCTGATGATAGTGTCATTGACAGAGTTCTTCAATCACTGCCACCAAGCTACAAAAGCTTCGTGATGAACTATAATATGCAAGAGATGGATAGGATAATTCCCGAGCTCTTCGCAATGCTTAAGGCTGCGGAGGTAGAAATCAAAAAGGAGCATCAAGTGTTGATGCTTAACAAGACCACTAGTTTCAAGAAAAAGGGCAAAGGGAAGAAGGGGAACTTCAAGAAGAACGGCAAGCAAGTTGCTGCTCAAGTGAAGAAGCCCAAGTCTGGACCCAAGCCTGAGATTGAGTGCTTCTCCTGCAAAGGGACTGGTCACTAGAAGCGGAACTACCCCAAGTATTTGGCAGATAAGATGGATGGCAAAGTGAAAGGTATATTTGATATACATGTTATTGATGTGTACCTTACTAATGCTCGCAGTAGCGCCTAGGTATTTGATATTGGTTCTGTTGCTAATATTTCCAACTCGAAACAGGGACTACAAATTAAGCGAAGATTGGCTATGGACGAGGTGACAATGCGCGTGGGAAATGGTTCCAAAGTCGATGTGATTGCCGTCGGCACGCTACCTCTACATCTACCTTCGAGATTAGTATTAGACCTGAATAATTGTTATTTGGTGCCAGCGTTAAGCATGAACATTATATCTGGATCTTGTTTGATGCGAGATGGTTATTCATTTAAATCAGAGAATAATGGTTGTTCTATTTATATGAGTAATATCTTTTATGGTCATGCACCCTTAATGAGTGGTCTATTTTTATTTAATATCGATAGTAGTGATACACATATTCATATTATTGAAGCCAAAAGATATAAGTTTAATAATGATAGTGCAACTTATTTGTGGCACTGCCGTTTAGGTCATATTGGTGTAGCATGAAGAAACTCCATGCTGATGGGCTTTTGGAATCACTTGATTCTTGCGAACCATGCCTCATGGGCAAGATGACTAAGACTCCGTTCTCTGGAACAATGGAACGAGCAACAGACTTATTGGAAATAATACATACTGGTGTATGCGGTCTGATGAGTGTTGATGCTCGTGGCGGGTATCGTTATTTTCTGACCTTCACAGGTGATTTGAGCAGATATGGGTATATCTACTTGATGAAACATAAGTCTGAAACATTTGAAAAGTTCAAAGAATTTCAGAGTGAAGTTGAAAATAGTCATAACAAGAAAATTAAGTTTCTATGATCTGATTGTGGAGGTGAATATTTGAGTTATGAGTTTGGTCTTCATTTGAAACAATGCGGAATAGTTTCGCAACTCACGCCACCTGGAACACCACAGCGTAATGGTGTGTCCGAGCGTCGTAACCACACTTTATTAGATATGGTGCGATCTATGATGTCTCTTACTGATTTACTGCTACCATTTTAGGGTTATGCTTTATAGACGGCTGCATTCATGTTAAATAGGGCACCATCAAAATCCGTTGAGACGACACCATATGAACTATGGTTTGGCAAGAAACCCAAGTTGTCGTTTCTTAAAGTTTGGGGCTGCGATGCTTATGTGAAAAAGCTCCAACCCGATAAGCTCGAAACCAAATCGGAGAAATTTGTCTTCATAGGATACCCAAAGGAGATTGTTGGGTACACCTTCTATCACAGATCCGAAGGCAGGATATTCGTTGCTAAGAATGCATCCTTTCTAGAGAAGGAGTTTCTCTCGAAAGAAGTGAGTGGGAGGAAAGTAGAACTTGATGAGTGAGGGATTCCTGGATTAGGGGGTCTCCGGACAGCCAGACTATATCCTTTGGCCGGACTATTGGACTATGAAGATACAAGATTGAAGACTTCGTCCCGTGTCCGGATGGGACTCTCCTTGGCGTGGAAGGCAAGCTAGGCAATACGGATATGTAGATCTCCTCCCTTGTAACCAACTCTGTGTAACCCTAGCCCCCTCCGGTGTCTATATAAACCGGAGGGTTTAGTCCATAGGACAATAGACAATCATACCATAGGCTAGCTTCTAGGGTTTAGCCTCTACGATCTCATGGTAGATCAACTCTTGTAATACTCATATCATCAAGAACAATCAAGCAGGACGTAGGGTATTACCTCCATCAAGAGGGCCCGAACCTGGGTAAACATCGTGTCCCCTGCCTCCTGTTACTATCCGCCTTAGACGCACAGTTTGGGACCCCCTACACGAGATCCGCCGGTTTTGACACCGACAATGAGGTAACTGTACCTTCTCCCTTATTGGAAAGTAGTTCATCATAGAAATCAGTTACAGTGATTCCTACACCAATTAGTGAGGAAGCTAATGATGATGATCATGAAACTTTTGATCAAGTTACTACCGAACCTCGTAGGTCAACCACAGTAAGATCTGCTCCAGAGTGGTATGCTAATCCTGTTCTGGAAGTCATGTTCTTGACCATGACGAACCTATGAACTATGAGGAAGCGATGATGAGCCTAGATTCCGCAAAATGGCTTGAGGCCATGAAATCTGAGATGGGATCCATGTATGAGAACAAAGTGTGGACTTTGGTTGACTTGCCCGATGATCGGAAAGCCATAGAGAATAAATGGATCTTCAAGAAGACTGTCGCTGAAGATAATGTTACTGTCTACAAAGCTCGACTTGTTGCGAAAGATTTTCGACAAGTTCAAGGAGTTGACTACGATGAGACCTTCTCACCCGTAGCGATGCTTAAGTCCATCCGAATCATGTTAGCAATTGCTGCATTTTATGATTATGAAATTTGGCAAATGGATGTCAAAACTGCATTCCTTAATGGATATCTTAAAGAAGAGTTGTATATGATGCAACCGGAAGGTTTTGTCAATCCAAAAGGTGCTAACAAAGTGTGCAAGCTCCAGCGATCTATTTATGGACTGGTGCAAGCATCTCGGAGTTGGAATATACGCTTTGATAGTGTGATCAAAGCATATGGTTTTATACAGACTTTTGGAGAAGCATGTATTTACAAGAAAGTGAGTGGGAGTTCTGTAGCATTTATGATATTATATGTGGATGGCATATTGTTGACCGGAAATGATACTGAATTTCTGAATAGCATAAAAGGATACTTGAATAAGAATTTTTCAATGAAGGACCTCGGTGAAGCTGCTTATATATTGGGCATCAAGATCTATAGAGATAGATCATGACGCTTAATTGGACTTTCACAAAGCACATACCTTGATAAAGTTTTGAAGAAGTTCAAAATGGATCAAGCAAAAAAAGGGTTCTTGCATGTGTTACAAGGTGTGAAGTTGAGTCAGACTCAATTCCCGACCACTACAGAAGATAGAGAGAAAATGAAAGTCATTCCCTATGCCTCAGCCATAGGTTCTATCATGTTTGCAATGATGTGTACCATACCTGATGTGTGCCTTCCTATTTTTTTTAAGCCACAAGAGTAAAATATGACTTGTCAGCTTTCTTCCAACGCCACCTTTTTTTTTCGTTTTTTATCAAGTCTTCTTCGGTAGCCACTTCTCGGCAAGGGAGGTGGAACATGAAAGATGTACCGAATGTTCTCTCCGATCTAAAAGTGCCGTGGTTATTTTATTTGAGGAAAAGCCACCATAACGCATTTTACTGATCATCGCTAGCAAAAAGGGCCCATCTGTTGTAACTGGAAAAAAAATCATAATCTTAAATGGGCATGATCATATTTTGCTGCATCGCCGAGATACACTATCACTCTCATTTTCGTGAAATGGTGAACAATTTTTTTTTAAAAAAATTAAAACTCGTGAACATTTTTAAAATACGGAACATTATTTACAGATTTTCTAACATTTTCGAAAACCATGACAATTTTTTTAATTCGTGAACATTTTATACTATTTGCAAAAAAATAGAAAAAATTGTGAACATTAAAAAAAATCTTGAATAGGAGAAAATTTCTAGAATCGACGAACATTTTTTTTAATCACAAACATTTTATGAATCCCGATTTCACCCGGAACACTTCCGATATCCAAATATAGGCTTCCAATATATCAATCTTTATGTCTCGACCATTTCGAGACTCCTCGTCATGTCTGTGATCACATCCGGGACTCCGAACAAACTTCGGTACATCAAAATGCATAAACTCATAATATAACTGTCATCAAAACCTTAAGCGTGCGGACCCTACGGGTTCGAGAACAATGTAGACATGACCGAGACACGTCTCCGGTCAATAACCAATAGCGAAACCTGGATGCTCATATTGGTTCCCACATATTCTACGAAGATCTTTATCGGTTAGACCGCATAACAACATACGTTGTTCCCTTTGTCATCGGTATGTTACTTGCCCGAGATTCGATCGTCGGTATCTCAATACCTAGTTCAATCTCGTTACCGGCAAGTCTCTTTACTCGTTTCGTAATACATTATCTTGCAACTAACTAATTAGTTGTAATGCTTGCAAGGCTTATGTGATGTGCATTACCGAGAGGGCCCAGAGATACCTCTCCGACAATCGGAGTGACAAATCCTAATCTCGAAATACGCCAACCCAACATGTACCTTTGGAGACACCTGTAGAGCTCCTTTATAATCACCCAGTTACGTTGTGACGTTTGGTAGCACACAAAGTGTTCCTCCGGTAAACGGGAGTTGCATAATCTCATAGTCATAGGAACATGTATAAGTCATGAAGAAAGCAATAGCAACATACTAAACGATCGAGTGCTAAGCTAACGGAATGGGTCAAGTCAATCACATCATTCTCCTAATGATGTGATCCCGTTAATCAAATAACAACTCTTTGTCTATGGTTAGGAAACATAACCATCTTTGATTAATGAGCTAGTCAAGTAGAGGCATACTAGTGACACTCTGTTTGTCTATGTATTCACACATGTATTTTGTTTCCGGTTAATACAATTCTAGCATGAATAATAAACATTTATCATGAAATAAGGAAATAAATAATAACTTTATTATTGCCTCTAGGGCATATTTCCTTCAGGATTAACTGTCCGACTCCGCTGCCCGAAGACCAAGAAACCCCACTTCTGACGAAGATGTTGTTTCTGGCACCTTATGATGTGCCGGAGAAGAAGGCCAAGAAAACGGCCAAGGGGGCCCGGGGTGGCCTTCGCCGAAAAGGCGCTTCGGACGTGACGTCCGAAGATGAGACTCACTCTTCGGCCGCCTAAGACGACGAGGAGGAAGAGGAAGAAAGCGACTCCTCCCTGGGGGGGGGAGGAAGAAAAGGGGGGCCTCCCCAAATTTGGAGGCGAAGGTGCCCAAGAGGGGGAAGGGCTCCCTTGCGGATAACTCCGCGTGGGACGTCGATAGCAGTCGGAAGCGAATCCCCAGGACCAAGCCTCAGGCCGCCTCGTAAGTATCAAAAACCTTATGCACGTCCAAATGCCTGGCCTTTCCATTTTGTAATATTAATATGTTTAAATTATGCCATCGCAGTCCGGCCTGCGACAGCTCCCCATGATCCTCGACAGAGGGTTCGCTAGATTCAAAGGAGATGGCTAGGATGTCACGCCGCCCGCTCACTCTGTCTCGGCCAAGGGTGATGACGAGGTGGTGTCCCAAAGGACCTTCCCAGACCGGGGGCAGGTTCCGGAGGCGCCAGAAGGCGAAACCCCCGTCGCCGGACACCAGGGAGAATCAATCCCCATGGAGACTGGTGGGGAGGGTCGTATTCCGTTCGGCCCTCAGCCGGACTCAATTCCGGAGACCGATGCGGCTCCGGAATCCTGCACGCAACCTTCTTCGAAAGAAGGGCGGATGCCTATTCCGCCGGTGACCCCTGTCCAACCAGGGGCATCGGACAATTTGCTGGAAGCGTTGCGAGGCGCTTCTGTTGTGGATGAGCACCGTGTCCTTATGGGCATGGTAATTTAAAGGGTTTAGTCCGCCAAGAGTGGACTAACCGAAGCCTGCAACAGCCTGCTGATAGGTTTTGAGGTAAGCGATGCAAAAAAGAGAAAATCCCAATGTAGACAGTAGCCCCTGAGACACTGTCCGGTGTTCGGCAAGGAAAAGTCGGACAGAGGATCAATCTCCTATTGCAGGAAACTAACTAAATTTTTCTGAAATGTAAACACAGGCGTCGCTGTTGGCTGCAGCCTCGCATACTGCTGAAGTCTCCGGACTGAAGCAGAAACTGGCGGAGGCCGAGGAGGAGCTGGGCCAGGTGAACAGACAGCTCCAGGAAAAACAAGGTAAGTAATAACCTGTTATGTATTCGAAAAAAGGTAAAATGATATGCAGTGACCGAAATTCCATGATGTGTACAAAGGCGACGACCGAGGTCGAGGCCCTGAAAAAGGCCCTGGCCAAAGCCGAAGGGAAGGCTGTCAAGGAGCAGGCCGCTCGGAAGAAGCTCAAGGCCCGAGTCAACAAGGTCCAACAGGAGCTCGAGGACGCGGTGAAGAAGTGCGAGGCCTTGGAGCGCGATGCGTTGGTTCAAGATACCGAACTCGCCAAGGCTCGTCAGAATGCGGAGTGATAACCCACAAGTATAGGGGATCGCAACATCTTTCGAGGGTCAACAGGGGGCCCATGAGGTAGGGGGCGCGCCCTAGGGGGGGGTGCCCCCACCCTCGTGGAAAGGGTGTGGGCCCCCTGGTCTTCATATTTGGCGAGGATTTTTTATTATTTTTTCTAAGACCTCTCGTGGAGTTTCAGGTCATTCCGAGAATATTTGTTTTCTGCACATAAAACAACACCATGGTAATTCTGCTGAAAACAACGTCAGTCCGGGTTAGTTCCATTCAAATCATACAAGATAGAGTCCAAAACAAGGGCAAAAGTGTTTGGAAAAGTAGATACTACGGAGACGTATCAACTCCCCCAAGCTTAAACCCTTGCTTGTCCTCAAGCACTTCAATTGACAAACTGAAAAAAAGAAAGAAAAACTTTTACAAACTCTGTTTGCTCTTGTTGTTGTAACTATGTCAAGCCAGCATTCAAGTTTTCAGCATAGATCATAACTAACCACATTTGCAATAATTCTCAGGTCTCATCATTACTCATATCAATAGCATAATCAGCTAGCAAGTCATAATAATAAATCTTGGATGACAACACTTTCTCAAAACAATCATAATATGATATAACAAGATGGTATCTCGCTAGCCCTTTCTGAGACCGCAAAACATAAATGCAGAGCACCTTTAAAGATCAAGGACTGACTAGACATTGTAATTCATGGTAAAAGAGATCCAATCATAGTCATACCCAATATAAATTAACAGGGATGAATGCAAATGACGGCTGTGCTCTCCAGCTAGTGCTTTTTAATAAGAGGGTGATGACTCAACATAAAAGTAAATGGATAGGCCCTTCGCAGAGGGAAGCAGGGATTTGTAGAGGTGCCAGAGCTCGGTTTTGAAATAGAGATAAATTGTATTTTGAGCGGTATACTTTCATTTTCAACGTAACAACTAAGAGATGGCGATATTTTCCATGCTACACACATTATAGGCGGTTCCCAAATAGAATGGTAAAGTTTATACCCCCCCTCCACACTACAACAAAAACTGCATGTAGAGACGTCATATTCCAAAGCTAGAGACGCGTTATTTCATCTCTAGGCAACCATAGAGTCGACTTAGTAAAGCGTCTTTGGAGCGTCTCCCCACGGACCGTCTCAAAATATATAGACATGCTGGCTAAGCGTCTGTACATGGCATGGGACGCTATATTGGGACGTTGTAAGGCGTCTCTAGATATGACACGCTATATTTGGACGTTCAAAAGCGTCTTTAGACATGTAGAGTCACTGTGCTACGTCCGCTCATACGTCTCTACTAACAGGGCCATTTCAATGGTCATAGGCCCTAGGCCCATTCCTATACACGCTATGTACAGACGTTATATTCGTCTCTAAATATACAAATGAATTTTTTTAACCACGTAATATTTTATTTTAAATAATATATGATTCATTCCAAATTTGTAGTTTGCCATTTCAAATCCAGTAACTTTATCATGCCATATGCTTGTGCAGAATGGTCAACAAGTATTGATATATAAAAGCATCCACCATATCACCAATCACATTCATGAACAACAAATATCATTATATGAAGGGATCCACCCATATCACCAATTGTATCCACAACAATCCCATTCGCACAATTTCAATTAGTAGGAACAAACACTTTTGGTTCACAACTGAATCAAATCAGATCTTCATAAAAAATATGCAAATAATTAAGAAGAGATCATAGAAACTATAACTAAGTTTTCCTACAAATCTAAAATCTTTATATAATACATAATACTTGTCCATCTAAAGACTAATTCTTCTATAGTTGCTCCTGGCTCCTGCAATGCACTCCTTTTCTAAATCTTGAGCTACCCTGAAAAAGAAAGATAACAGAGAAAAATTTAGAACATAGCTTGAAGACTAGTGTGAGAAGAAATGTACTTTGATGATGTACCATACCATTGTTTGGTGGCTTGTTTTGAGGTTGTGCAGGAGTGGTTAATTTTGGTTTTTTTTACCTAAAAATCACAAAAATCCTTCATAAATAAAAAGCCTTAAGCATACACATTGGAACATAGGATGATTGCATGCAAGTGAACTTACATGTGATAGAGGCCATGCAATAACATGACCAATAGCATCCCTTACTGTTTGTAATTGTCCATATGGTCTAACCAGTATCTGATCTCGAAGTTTTGAAGCAGCACAAATAGAAACTGCTACATATTGCTCTCCAAGCATGTTTCCTCCAACCACATATGTTTTATCTCTACTCACTAAAGTTCCTTCGGCCACAAATTTATCTTTGCTTCTCGGGTTCAACGAAACCAAGAAAACTTTCATTTTATCCTATTTTTTCAAGAAATGAAACATTCATTATCACAAACCATGGAAGATTTCACTTTACACATAAAGGGACGATTGCACATGGAATTACACCAACTAACAATTCTAACCATTGTCTATATATATATAGCACATATGCCCGTGCGTTGCAACGTGAGAAAAAAAATTAACGTGTAACTAAATTTGGTGAGAAATAGCTTCTGAACGCTTCTAAATCTAAATACATATAATGTGTTGGAAGTGCCCTTAGACAAATCTGTATTTAATATCTCTATGCACTATTTTTCCTTTCATTAAAATCTAGGAGATTTCATCTTGGCATGTCATGAACTCATGAATCCAGATAATTTTGCCCAAAACCATGCACACAGATTTGATGGCTTTCTGCCTCCATGCCTGTAGCGACCCGACCCGAATGGATCAAGTCTCTGTGCTTACGTGTCATCCCTGGATCGGTATGCTGACACACACAGTACTCGAAGGATTTATAACAGAGGTAAATCACATGTATAAAGTAACATAAATACTATTACCTCAATCCATATAGCGGATGCAACAAGGTTGTGGATTCCCATCAACACCAACGGCAAAGTTGAGTGTAGAAACCGTAACCCTAACGTATCACTTACTCGTCGTAAGAAACCTGCAACATGAGACGTTGCAGCCCGAAACGGGTCAGTACATTGAATGTACTGGCAAATTCACACCATAGAGAGAAATGATGAACAATGGCTACCACTATGTGCATATTTGGCTGGTGGAAAGCTCTATGGTTATAAGGTTTTTGCGTAAAGCCAAATTTTCCCTACTGCAAAGGAATAAGTTTATTTAACTATCATGGTGGTTGTTAAACATTGAGAATGGTTGACAGCATTCTCAATCCCAATTAAAAATAATTAAAACCCAACAACATTAATTAGAAGTAACGTGATGAGATTCACATGATATTCAAGTACTAGATACTCAAGTTGTCCATAACCGGGGACACGGCTAATCATGATTAGTTTGTACACTCTGCCGAGGTTTGCGCACTTTTCCCCACAAGACTCGATCGCCTCCGTTGGATTTCTCGCACTACATGGTGTTTGAGAAGACGGATGACCGAGACACAGTCTTTCAGAAGCGCTAGCACCTTACATGTGGGGTAGACCGGTACACCTACATCCCCTACATCTGCTAGTCCACCCCGTAAGAGTTCGCACTGCTTAGTCAACTATGCCAGAGCCCATAATGGCTTGTGGCTGCACACGGAAGTTTCTATCATGAAAGATCTTATGATCCCTTTGAGCCTGGGTGGCGGTCCAAAAAAAACAGGCAAGTCCTGATAGACATCAGGTGCCTCAATCCACCCAGATGTGTGTTTAAGTTGCCACCTTAGATAAACCATTAAAATTATCAACTCACATCTGTCATGGATATCACTCACCCAATCCACGTCTACTAGCATAACATGGCATAATAAGCAAACGTAGAAGTAACTCCATCCCTCAATTAAATTAGATCCTAATCATGCAATATGTGAGGATTGATCTAATGCAATAAAACATGGGTTGTAGAGAAGGTATGATCAAAGTGTGAACTTGCCTGCAATGTTGATGAAGATGATTCGCACTCAAAACTCGTGATAGATCTACTCGTCACACTCCGGTCAATCTATCGTAAGCAAACAATAGTAACCACACAATAAGTACTCATCTAATGCACAATTAAAACTCGAACGAGAGAACGAACCAGAAGGTTCAACTTAAGAACTCCGGTTGCAAAGAAAGAAGGAACCAAACAAAGAAACCGAAAACAAACGGCGGAAGAACAACTCGGTTCTAGCAAGTTGAACTAGGTCAAAATTTTACAGTAGCAAAAACTTGTTTAAGTTGATTAGACGGGACGGCGATTTCGAGACGAAACTCCAGGCGCTTGAATCACCTGATTCCGATAAACGAGCGAGAAGATAAACTAGAACGAAGATCGGATCTGAGATCGCGATCGCGGAATAAATCCGACGAGAAGAAAAAGAAGAACGGTTAAACGAACGGACGTTCGTTAACCTAGAAGAATCCGGTGATCACGTTCGTTAGGACGAACGGTCTGGCGAACGGTCCAAAGGCAACTAAATCGGAAGAGAAAACGAATCCGATCTAGGGTTTTGGAGAAGAAAACCGAAACGAAAAACCGATCTAGAAAACGAATCGGAAGAGAAGAAAAGAATCGGAACGATTAGAAGAAAACGATCCGAGGAAAAGGGACGCGGGGCAACCTCGGCGAGGTCTCCGGCGAGGGGGGGGGGCTCCGGCGGCGGCGTGGGGCGGCGGCGTGGGCAAGGTGCGACGGCGCGGGTGTGGGGTGGCGCGGCGTGGGTGCGGCGTGGGTGTGGTGGAGCTCTAGGCTTTGGGTTTGATGATTTAGAGGGGGGGGGTGCTTGGGTATTTATATTGGGGAGGGGGGGTTTACTTGGGGTAGGGGACAAGAAATAGACTAGGATTAGGAAAAGGAAAAACGAAACAAAGGAAAAAGGGAGGGCTACCGACCTAAGTCCTGCTGGGACTTGGCCTCGAGCGACAAGAGGCGAGGCGGCGGCCTGCCTGCGCCTGGCTGGCGCCTAGCGCTAGCGCGCGTGCGGCTGGGAGGAGGCCGGCTGGCTAGGCCTTAGGCTCGGCTGGCCTGGCGGGAGCTCTCTTTTTTTAATTATTATTAACTGGTTTTTCGTGCGTAGAAAAAAAACAACAAAAGAGATCTAAACGAACTCCGAAAAACCTAAAGTAAATTTTCCCCGACTCCTAAAAATGAGCCGAACAAAATGAACTTTTCTCCGGGCCTAAAATGCAATTTTCGAAAACACGCATTTTCCCCTATCCAAATGAAATGCAAATAAACTCCGGAAAACGAAATTTGATCTATTTATTAAATCTTCATTTTTCCTATATTTTGGGAAAGTCATATTATTCCCTCTCTTATATTTTTGATAACGGAAAAATTATTGAAGATGAAATAAATAAATCAAATGACCCTCTTTTCAAATTCGAGAAAACTCTCAAATATGAAAATAACGAAATCTCCAACTCTCTCCGAAGGTCCTTGAGTTGCGTGAAATTTCTAGGATCGACCAAAAAGCAAGAAAATAAGATATGCATGATGATCTAATGTATTCCAATTTGAAAAAAAATAAATTCAAAAGAACTTTGAATTTAATTCTTTGAAACTCCCAACTCATATTTCATAATTTGAAGAAGTCATTTTATCTTCTCTCGTGAAAATCATTGAGTTGCTTAAAGTTTCTGAATTGGAAATATTTCCCAATGGAATTCAAATATTTTTCAAACACCCTTTTCATTTTAAATGGAAGAAGTCATGTCATCTTCTCTCTAGGGTTTTGTATTTGAAAAGAATTTGAATTCATGAAGATCAGAAAACAAATATGAAAGTTTGGGAAAGTCCTTTTATTCCCTCTCATTTAACTTTCAAAAAGAATTCGAATTTCACTCAATTTCAGACGATCAATCAAACAATCAGTCAAGTCTATCTATTTATTATAACATTCCAAAATTTAGAATTTTGGGATGTTACAATGCCTCCTCATCTGGTTAATGGTTCTCAAATCAGCTTGCTGATTACGTAGCAAGTTAAGACGTATATCAACTGGCACGACTCGATGTAAGAAAGCAAGGTGGGATTATTGATGTTTTCTCAGATAGCGGATTTAGCTAAAACCGAGTTGCCTTCAATCCATCAGCAGGGCTGCTACCGCTAAAAAAAAGGCCTGGTTGCCTCCAATCACAATCGGCTGGGCTACTACCGCTAAAAAAAGGCCTGGTTGCCTCCAATCACAATCGGCTCAGGAAAAAAATAATCTGGGCTGCTGCCGCTAGATGGGCTGCCCGATCGTTGCCTCGTTGCTTGCCTGGTTGGCTTGAGTCGGTTTCCCATTGGTTTAAACTGGGTGAGTAAAGAGGCAGGATAACAAACGACAAACGGAATTTGAAGTAAATAACCAGGGACGAAAATCAAAGCGGCAGACTAAACCAAACCAAGAATGTCACCTCCCTTTAATAGTGGGTATAGATATACCTGCTTAGTGATATGATGAAGTTGTACACTTGGTTCAGGACCACCTTGCTTGGTCTCATTGTTATTTTCAGCATGACCATTCTTTGCTTCAGGACCATCATGTGCTTTCTACAATTGAGGTTCAGTTTAGTTGTAAGTAAATTTATAGAAAACATAGACCTTGTTTGATAACACAACAGAAATTTATGCGCGCATGCACACACTTTAGCAATTGTGTGCTCATGTGGTGAAGATAAACTGGTGCAACCCTCTTTGGTTCTTGCGCAATTGCTAGGATGCAATTCCTAGTTAGTCTTGTTCGGTAAAGTTTATTCTGCACACCCTTGATTTATCCTATCATTTTTTTAGTGTGCGCTTTCTACAGTTGAGGTTTAGTTCAGTTGTAAGTGAACATACACAAAACATAGACATTGTTTGACAAAGAATCAGAAGTTTATGCATACAGAAACACCTTGAAACCATGTGTGGTAAAGATGAACCAGTGCAATCCTCTTTGGTTCTGGAAGAAAAGCTAGGATGCAATTCCTGGGCAGTAATCTGCTTATCCAGCAAAGTTAATTCTGCACTTCCTTCATTGGTGTAACCGTCTTTGGTTGATTCTGCGCGGCCTTGATTGTCCTTATCAAACATTTCAATGCGTGCCTTCTACATTTGAGGTTCAGTTCAATACGACATAAACATACAGAATCATAGGCATTGGTTGATAATGAAGTAAAAAAATATGCGCACACACCTTAGCAACCATGTGTGGTAAAGATAAACCAGTGTAACCCTCTTTGGTTCTCACAGAAAAACTAGGATGCAATTCCTGGGTAGTGATCTGCTTGTCTGGCAAAGTTGATTCTCCACTTCCTTGATTGGCCCTATGAAACTTTTCAATGTGTGCTTTCTACAATTGAGATTCAGTTCAGTTGTAAGTAAACTTATACAAAACATAGGTATTTTTTAATAACAAAGCAGAAATTTATGCACACACCTTAGCAACCATTTTTTCTTGTGGTAACGATAAACCGGTGTAACACTCTTTGGTTCGTGCACAATCACTAGGATGTAGTTCCTACAACTTATGATGAACAATTGTTTAAGTATGAGAATGAAGTAGAATATTTATTAGTGAAGAAACTATTACATCACCTGGATAGCACTCAATGGAGCATATTCTTCAGCTTCGTTATGTGATTCATTTGGGAGGTCACTGCCAACAACTCTTTCGTTGAGATCAACCTGAAACAAGAACATGATAATAGTATATTAATACTCATATTTTTATCTTTGCAGAAAGAGGTGTGGTTTAGATACTAACTTCATCACTTCTCGCGGTTACAAATTCATTTCTCAAATCCTCTGTGGGGAATTTTCGCTTCAGGAACGAACGGATCATAGCCAACTCATCTGTCACATTTTCTACATTATCACCTAGTGCCCGCAGTCTAAATTGAACATTTTCTTCTTTCTCGGGATGCTGAACAAAAGTCAGTCCCTGAGAAACTTTTATTTCGCTCCAATACTTGTCACCATAATACCCTCTTTTTTGCCTCTTCCCCATGCACGCTTTTAAATACTTCTCTATAATCACTAAATGAAAGGTTCCCATTGTTATCTTTCTTTCTTTCTTCCAGTTTCTCCTATTGAAATAAATACAAAACACCTCATTATACTAAGTAGTTTTAAATTAAAGCCTTTACTTTAATCACAAGTAGAAGTATACCATCACTATCTTTGTATTCGCATTTTTGTATTCACCGTCCTTCTTCTGCTTATGAGCTTCATCCCATAGTTCAATCTTGCTAACCTTTCGATTGCTCTTAATTTCCTGTTCAACAAAGTAAATTAGAATGTTTGTTAGTGTTTCTGTTAGAACATGTTCAGTTTTCTTCACTAACAAAACTTTTCTGAGTCATCTTTAGAAAGAAAAAGTTTGACCATCTCTTTTCTGAGCCTAGCATGGCTTTTTCTCCCGGTTGTATGTGGATTCTTCTGCTTCTTTGCACACTCGGTGTTCTTTTCGCATAATTTCTAGGAAAACAACACATCTAGTCAATATTAATGTCACCAAACTAGTTATGTACGCCAGATTAAGTATGAGAATATAACACATTACCATGTGTGAATCCTGGCACCAAAACCCAACAAGAGTATCCCATTGATGTGCATTAACACCTTTGGGAACACCTGCTACAATTTCAGCCAAAGACTTCTTCTCACGCTTGAAATATTTACTTTTCAAACGAGACTTATACACTCTCCATCTTTCGTTAATATTCAATAGGATCCAGTCTCTTGTAAGTTGTCTAGTCTCATTGGGGTAGATAAATTTCTCCTTCAAATATTAAAACTGACAATCAGCAATGTGAAATGAACAGCCTTGAACAGTGCTATAATTTTTTTACCTCCACATCTGTGATCATCTGCCCATGTTTTTGTAGAAACAATTCATTGTCCCATCTTGGAATATGCAATGGTGCAAATGTTGAGTTTTCTGCAAGCCAGGTAAGATGTTGACCTAGAATGGCAGCCGACCTTCCATTTGGAATTCCACTTCCGTCAGTCTCCACAATTATCTTGCCCCCACGTAATTCCGACAAATTTTTACCTCGGAATTCCCCTATAATCTGTCGCACATCTCCATTTGGCCCTGCATGCAAGAGTATCACAATGGCATATAACTGGACCATATACAGCACACTAGATATGTGTTTGAAAAAGAAAATTGAGCTTACAAATTATTTTAATTTGCCGAGTAGATTCAGGAGGCTTTTTTGGTACTAGATCATCAATCTCTGGAGGGCCTTGTAAATTTTCTTCATCTGATTGTACACTTTCAGAAGCTTGCTCTGGGATGTTTAGGCTTCGAAGCCGTCGAGGTATCCTCGACATGATATCTTTACCAAACAATGTTAAAATCATATGTTAAGGTCAAGCATCGAAGCATATGTCAAGGTCATGCATATGATTTCACAAATTTCTTGGAACCAAACAGCCTTACGCACAAACCAAAGAATCAAAATTACTGCATTATGTGTGTGTGTTTCATAAATCAGTTACCAAGTAACTCAATTCTTATGTTTGCCTCACAAAAGATATGTAAGAAAAGTTATCTTCCAAATGCTAATAACATAACACAACACTGCCAACAAACTCACGTAGTTGGTATAGTCCTAAATAGAAACAGCAATGTCACAGACGGCCCAATCCAGTTTATCTTACGTTTGCTAGATAACTAGCCTCTTTCTGCTATACAACTTTTTTAAATAGAAACTAGTTGTAGCAAATGGTATATGTTGGACAAGAGGGGAAGGCAGAGGGTGGACAGGGTGGGCCGCTGCCCACCCTGAGATTTTGGTTTGATCTATATACCATAGGAGAACAGAGATGGATCTGAGAAAAAAATAAAACAGAGCCCAACTAGCAGCTAGCAGACCTAACCAGCGTCGAACTGGACACTGTGGAGACGTGCAGAAGCCGACCGCCCATCCCATTATCTTTAGTACGCACATCCCAATCCCCATTCCCAATATCTAATTGAAATCATTATTAATTAGGAGCTGCTGTGTTTATAAGTATATTTCCCTAAAAAAGTATATTCAACTGAAAAAAATCGGCACTGTATGGCCTATTTGTTGTAAAAATATCCAGCCAAATCTCTGTTTGCATGACATATTTGTTGTCGATTTTTTTTATAGACGGACCACCCTGTTTCGAAATCTTAGATCCGCCACTGTGTTGGACTCCAGTGGAATAAGGTGATCTTGCCGTAAATATGACCCATACACGCATGTAACTGAAAAGGCACCCAAAAATCACTTCAGAACTTACTGTAACACACATAGCAACATACAAACCTGTAACAACAATCTTTTAATGCAAAATCTGAGAGCTGCTGATTGAAACCTCCCTTCAGCTAAGATGCAAGAATCAAAACTAAAAAATAGTGGGACTGCACTAAGATGAGGTAGGAAATAGGACAGACTAAGAATACTACAAAATAGCAGAATACATTGCAGCCTGTGCAACCAAGCACTCATGTTTTATACTCCAGCGGAAATGGAATGTGAGGTTATTTGGCCAATCTATCTAACACCACTTGTACTACTTTTGATTTTTGACATACACATTTTGATTGGACCAAACAGTTGCTCACATATTTTAAAGAAAATCTGTCAGGATTGATTTCTAGGCAAGCAAGCAATTCAACAAACACTTAGAGTGCATTGCCTACATGAAGGAAGTAAGGAGACGAAGGAGAAGAGGATCAAGATTTGAGATGCATAAATGAAGGAGCCACTTCGGTTGATTTAATGGTAAAACTGTTGGGGCAATGGGATTCAAGGGATCACCCGCTTGACGTGGTGGAGGCGAGAGCTGCTTGCTGGGCGGCGTACCGATGGACAAACGGCGCAGCTTTGTGTGAAGGCTGAGATCGGCTCGGATGCGGCTTTGTGGCGGTGAGGACGAAGTCGGGAGGAGCACGGCTTCGTGATGGTGAGGACGACGGATGCCGACGAGGCTCCGACTAGCGACCTTGTTGATGGAGGAAGAAGGGAGTCGTCGGCGGGCGTAGCTAGCGGCGGCGAGCGGAGCTAGTGGCGGAGGGCAGCCCTTCATGATGAGGCTGCCACCGCGCGGTGTGCGGGAATGGCGGCGCGCGGGTTCATGATGCCGGGCAGATTGGAATCGGGAAGTTGGATCATGGGGAGGCGGGGAAGATGGTGGGGAGGAAAAATAGCAGAGACGCGCGAAGTCTTTCCCGCGGTAAAGAAAATATGTGTAGCGCCAAATTTTGTTAAGAAAAAATTATTCCGGGAAGCCTAAATTTAATTAAGTGTGAATAGTTTGGGAGCTCTAAGTAATCACATATATGGATGTGTTAAAAAACACATATATTGATAAATAAATTTTTTAGGTGTATCCTTTATTGGATAATCCTTATGCTTTGTTCATTTTTCAAAAAATATCAAATTTCATTGGGTAATATACGTATCCAAGTAATATCGATATAGCTTAATAAAAACAATAAAGGCAGTGGTAGATCAAAGTTGAGTTTGGCCCTCCTCCTTGCGCTGCCATGTCGACCGCTGACGCCGCACCAGCGTGCCATCCCTTCAACTAGCCCATCTCAGCGACGGAACCGGCGGCACGCAACGACTCCTCCAAGCTGATCTAGACCAGCTGGTCACTGATGTAGTGTCGGCATCTTCGCGGTGTCAGCGTCTGATGTGGCAAACGTGGTCCAAATTGTGCCACTCCTGCCGCTCCTCCTGTGCCACCCTCTTGGCCGACGTCAAGGTGCTGCATGACGATGTGTCGTCGCCATGTCGAGGTAATGGAGGAGGCGCCCGGGAGGGCTCCTCCTCCTTCACGACCTTGTCACACCAGTTGCGACGCAGCGGTGATGCCAGTCGGTTGAAACGGTCAAACGTGTTGCGTGAGGGGGTGGCTCCTCTTTGACGCAACATTCGGTTTGGTCTCAGCAGTTTCATCAGAGGGGAGGGGCTCCTCCTCAACATGTTCCCGTGTTCATTTACGCTTGTAGCTATGATCAACGTAGTACCTCACTTGAAGCACCGCGCTGCCACTCATTTCTAGCATCTCATGCCGCCGGTCGTAGTCCACACCCAACTCCGGTTGGAGCAAATATGCAGTTGGTCCGAAATAAACCTGCCATACCGATTCCTGCAAATCGTGTGGCTGGCTCGAGCGTCCAGCAGGGCCACCGTCACCATTTCCAGCTCTGGGCATCGCCGGTTGCAGCATCTCACGCCATGGTGTTTTTGTTATAAATGATCGGCCCAACTAAGGCACAAGCGCGAACCTCCCTCTTACTCCCGGGTTTCGAGGCCCCCAAAATCTTCCTTGGTTGGGCTGTAGGAAGCATACAGAAGCTCGTCAGATTTTTTAAGTCGGTTATTTTTATCTTGTTTAGGTTTATTTCGGTCAGGTTTACTAAGTTTTCCTGGGTTTTCCTTTTTTCTTTTATCTTTTATTTTTTACCTTTTGTTTTAATTTTTATTTATTTTTCCTTTCTATTTTTTCTATTTCCCTTTCTTTCTTTCTTTTTCAAATTCTTGGAGTTCTTCCAAATTTTTGAACTTTTATTTAGAATTAAAGTTTTTTTAAGTTTGTGAATATTTTTTTCAAACCATGAACATTTTTCAAATTCACAATAATTTCAAGTTCAAAAACATTTCTTGAATTTGTGAACTGTTCTCTAATTAGTGAAAAATTCCATTTTTTCGCAAAAAAGCTTTGAAACCATAAATCATTTTCAAATTCGTGAAACTTTTTCAAATACTCAAACTTTTTAAAGATCATGAATATTTTTTAAATTCATTCTTTTAGTTTGTGATTATATTTCATTGAATTGGTGAACTTTCTTAAAATTCATGAACATTTTCAGAAGGTGTGAACCTTTTTCAAATTCATGTTTTTTTAAGATCGCAAACATTTTTCAAATGTGATCCCCCCCCCCCCCAAAATTTTAACTTTTTATGAAAGTCAATGGCCATATGTGGCCGTCCCCAGGATTTTAAAAATAACAAAAGAAATGTACTAGTTATTGTAACACTTCACTGATTTCACGAAATATCCCTTACTGCGTTTGATTTTTATGATTTTCCAGTTTCTCCATCTTTATTTAAATTTTTTCTGGTTAACTGGGATGTCAATCGTGCAAAGTCGATGTCATGCACTTGCAAAATATTATTGAAATATTTACTAGACTACTTTCATTTTCTATAAACTAGCACAAAGAAGCATCCAATCAGGACAAATTAACCTGAAGCACACTTCATCAGAAGGTTCCAAAATTTAGCAGTAGTACTGTCAGTGAAAGTTAAAAAACTGTTCAAAGAACTAAACGGACAGACATACA
Source organism: Triticum urartu (assembly GCF_003073215.2). NCBI lineage: Eukaryota > Viridiplantae > Streptophyta > Magnoliopsida > Poales > Poaceae > Triticum > Triticum urartu. The sequence continues at coordinate 530,334,787 of NC_053024.1, forward strand.
ACTCATTCATAACAAAAGGGAACATACACATTAAAAAAAGACCGTAGGCTCGTTCATCACAGAGTAACATACATTCCGAAGAAGATCCACCCAGCTAGAATAATTATGTTGGAGTAATTCTACCTAGGAGCATGGATGACAATTGCTCAACCTATATCTTAGCTGCAGATAAGAAGCTAAAAACACAAAGACTACTCTGTTTCATCACCCATGTCAAAAATATCACGAGGTTTGAATTTCACCATGGTATTCCAATTCTCACTTCTCGGATTTTGGATATAGAAGACCTGGTCCACTTGGGAAGAAAATACAAAAGGTTCATCCTCTAACTTCTCCCCTGTATGTATTTTTTGGGAGAAGTTCACATGAGTGAATCCAAACTCATCTCTTATAATACCAGCTTTGTGATGAACATCATACCAATCACATTTAAAGAAGACCACCTTGTAATCTTTGTATGAAAATTTGAAGATGTCAGATAACCGACCATAATAGGACACGCCATTTTCAGCAAGGTTCACGACACCACTATTTTGTGTCACGTGTCCTGTCTCGCGACTGATAGTATGAAACCTGAAACCATTAATTATATAGCCACTATAGCGCACCCCGCATTTGCTTGGTTTTGCGGCTAATGCTCTTATCTTTTCTGTGATATCCAGTCCATCATCTAGTATAACCTGTATGTAAGAGTGGTTACATTGAGTTCACATGGAACTACAGTTAAGGAACATGCTAAAGGTGAATTATACCTTTTGTTCCAACCAGTCAGCAAAGTGTCTACTAATCAATTCCTCATTGTCATCATCCGTCAAATTTAAGTTACCCGGTTTCCTCTTCTCTTGGTCCAGAAATTCTCTGTAATAATAAGACAAATAACATCATGATTTTTTGCAACTTGTGAAAAATAAAAGAAATAGGAGACAACATTGAAGCACACCTACGAAGATCATCAAGATCATCAGAGTGTCGCAAGACATATCTATGTGCTTGAACTAGAAGCTGATCGTCCAACTGGCCTATAGTGACAGCCTTTCCAATTCGCTCACCAACACTATCAAACATGTACATGCCCTTTGTATTATCTGAAGGATCAGGGTTCCTAGATGTTCTTGTGAAACGTGTGGTTCCTTCTAGAAATCTTGAACAAAAGGTCAAGCATTCTTCAACAGTATATCCTTCAGCAATAGAACCTTCAGGATAAGCTCTATTGCGCACAAGTGACCTTAGCCAAACAAATGATCTGAACATCATAAAACAACAATGTTATATGCATAATGGAAAACAATAAATCAAATCATATACTTAGATGCACTGTGGAAAATAACAAATCAATCAAAGTAGCATACCTCTCTAGAGGGTACATCCACCTGTAATGCACCGGGCCACCAAGTTTAGCTTCTTCAACTAAATGCACCATTAAATGTACCATGACAGTAAAAACGATGGAAGAAAAACCTTTTCCATATTACAAAGTGTCTTCACAATACTCTCTTGCAGTTTGTCAAGCTCAGAGACATCTAACACTTTGGAGCATAGCTTCTTGAAGAAATTAGCCAGCTCAACAACTATTTTCATGACATCTTTACTGGGATAACAGTGTAAAAATGCCACAGGAAGGATGTCTTGTAGAATAACATGGCATTCGTAGCTTTTGAGGCCAGTCAATGTCAATTCTTTCATGTTCACACACCTCGAAAAGTCTGATGCACAACCATCAGGTGTCCTACAATTCTTAACCACTGTACAAAGAATCTCCTTCTTTTCTTTATACATATTAAAAGGTGCATGCGGCAATTCAGTTTTACCCTTATCACCTTCATGAGGTTGAAGGCTAGATCGAATTCCAATTTCTCCTAAGTCAAGTCATGCATTAAGGCCATCCTTTGTTTTAGAATCAATATCCAGTAAGGTTCCAATTAAATTTTCAAAGACATTTTTCTCAATATGCATTACATCTAGATTGTGCCTTAACTTGTTGTGCTCCCAGTATTCCAAATCAAAGAATATCGACTTCTTTTTGAAACAATCCTCAGGCTTCTTTTCAGGTTTACGTGCGACGTTACCTGATTTCTTGTTAGGCGCTCTTTTACGCTTCTGTTTTTCAGAACCTTCAATTCCTTTTCCACTATCTTTGCCCTTCCTTTTCCCTTTCCCTTTCTTTGCCACAACAACCTTTTTTCCTAAGACAAACACTCTGCCCTACAACATTCTCAAAGCTGAGCTACCACTCATTGTTATAGGTGCAAGTTCCATCTCTTCGGTGTTATCAAACTTCTTCTTTCGTCTCCGAAATACATGATGCTGTGTTAGCCATCGGCGATGACCCATATAACAAAATTTCTTACTCTTCTTTAGCCAATATGATCTTGTGAAAGGACCATAAGACGGGTAAGCATATTTACCGCTCGTGCTCCACCCATAGAGGTAAGCTAATGCTGGAAAATCATTCAAAGTCCATAATAGTGCAGCTCGAAGAGAAAATTTCTCCTGGGTACATGAATCAAAAGTGTCCACACCCTTCCAAAGTTGTTGCAGCTCATCCACCAACGGCTGCAAATATACATCAATATCATTGCCAGGGGAACTTGGTCCAGGAATAATCATTGATAAAATTAGAGATGTTTGCTTCATGCAGATCCAAGGTGGTAGGTTGTATGGAATAAGCATCACTGGCCAAGTACTATGTTTTGCACTCATGAGTCGGAAAGGATTAAAGCCATCAGACCCAACGCCTAGCCGCGTATTACGGGGATCCTCAGTGAATTCAGGATATCTGGCATCAAGATCTTTCCAAGCCTCTCCATCAGCTGGACATCGCAGCAATCCATCTTTTGTACGACCCTCATCATGCCAACGCATGTCAGTTGATGTCTTCTTGGTTGCAAATAACCTTTGGAGCCTTGGAATCAATGGGAAATATCGCAACACCTTGGCTGGTTTCTTCTTCTTCTTCTTCTTCTTTTTAGATTCAGTTGCCGAATCTTTCTTCTCATTTTCATTGGTAACCCAATGAGAGGCACCACACACATGGCAAGACTCCTGGTTAGCTCTTTCGCCTCTAAAAAGCATGCAGTCTCTTGGGCATGCATGAATTTTCTCATAGCCCAGCCCTAATCCGCGTATGATTTTTTTCACCTCATAATATTTCTTGGGTAGGTTTATCTGAGGAAATACAACCGATAATACACCAAGTAGCTGTGTGAATGATTCCTGTGACCATCCATGCAAGACTTTCATGTGATATAAAGTGACAAGAAATGACAACCTCGAATATGTTGCACATCCAGGGTATAAATCTGTGTTTGCTTCCTCGAGGAAACTAGCGTATATGTCTTGTTCTCTCATTACATCATCATCTGCAGATGTTGTATTGACATTCTCAGCCATACCAGGTTCCAAGTTCTCAAATTCAGACTGAACACCATCTAGTTCCCCATCAGATGCGCTTGATAGTGATTGGAAGCTGTCAGCCATGGGGAAAATGGCACTTAAGAGCCCAGAAATGTCATGCAATCTTCTATTACTGCCTTCTACATCAGAATTCACTGGAAAACCCGGAATATGAAAATTGTTGTTGTTATTTGACATGGGAGAAAATGCAAATGACGGTGAATCATACTCTTCTCCATGGCAAACCCATTTTGTATAACCCTGAAGAATACCATCACATCTTAGGTGGGTTTTCACTTTGTTGTAATTCTGCGTTGCCTTATTTCCACAATTTACACAGGGACCGAGAATTTTATCACCGAGTGGAACATCATGGAAGGCAAAAGATAGAAATTGCTCGACACCTTCTTTATAATTAGTAGTTGATCTTGGTTTACTCATCCAACCTCGATCCATTAGCCTTTGCTAGCTGTAGTAATGAAAACAAAATAGATCAGTTTATAATTTTCCATATGCTCTTTTACATTAAGCATAGGTTCATATGAATATTTTAAACTATGCATTGGATACTTAGGTTCAAATTGTATAATATGATATACCGACATCATTCACCTTACATTACAAACATAAATCGAGATGTGTCTTTACTAGAAGAATTTATGTGAAGTACATAAAGAAGTTTTCATCGATGACAAAAAATGGATGTCTCCAATGCTTGATTTTTTTTTCTGCATTCGAGTGACAAACAGCAGAAGGCTAGCTGGGGTAACTAGTTACTAAAAATCTAAGTAATATCCACTAGTTTCGCTTTGTTAAATCAAGCAAAATAGAGATGACACACAACTTAGGTAATTCAAATTTTGCATCACACTGCAGAATTTTCTTTTCTGGCATTCGTAAGCAGTTCCCCTAACCAGATCGACTTAAGAATATTATGTCATAAATGAGTGCCATCTAATAAACAGTACCACTATTTTTAACCACCAAAAAGGTTCAACCACCAAAAAGGTTCACCGATTTTTAACAAAAAATTTCAAATTGCAATAATACAGTGCATCACAGTAAGATAGAAAGGGAAAACACAAGTGATATATCTCAATTCGAGCTATGTTTCACACGATGCAGAGATATAAAAAAAGAAAATAACAACATGCGGGCAATCTTCTGGCAGCAGAGGCGTGTGGGTGAGCTCGTTGCCGAGGTCAGCAGCTGAGGGAGAGGGGCGTTGGCGGGGAGCGGCTTTGTGCCGGGGCCAACCGGCGTCAGGGTCTGATGTACATTGCACAAACATTTCAATTTCCATAGTAAGCAGCAAATGAATCACATAGTAATTAGTAAGCAGCAATCATTTATGAGCATACGCAGCAAATGAATCAAGTTCAATTTAAATTTATAAGAAATCACAGAATAATCTTCAGATTTGTTTAGAAAATAGAAACAGAGGGAAAGAATAGATGCAGTACATTGTGGCTGTTGAGGAACGGAGGCCGGACTGCTGGATGGTGCTGCCGCCGCGCCGGGGAGGCGCGAGGACGGTGGCTGGAGCCTGGAGGGCGCTGCCGGCTGCCGGCTGCCGCCACGCTTGGGAGGCCGGAGGCGGACTAGTGGCCTGGCGCCTGGCGGAACCGCGGAGGAGAGGGCTGGGCGCCGCAGCCCGAGGCAGGGGAGTGAGATGGCCGGATGGAGGGGAGGGGAGGGACCGAGGGAGAGGCAGGAGAGGGCCAGCCGCCGCCGCCGGAGCCTTCAGCTAGCGCTAGGTTGGGGAAAAGGTTGGAATCGAGGAAGGGAAACGACGTGCTCAGGCGGTCGGCTACTCGCGTGCCTGACCTGACACCACGTCGCTCGTGTCTGGTACCGAGCGTGGCTGCCTGGGTGTGTTTGGGCTCATGGGCCAACGGCCTAGTCACTCTTTATATTACCTTATAATACATGTACTATTTTTTTGCACAAAACTCTTTGGTAGTCCACACCTAAAATGAGAAATGGCCGGCTACGAGCTCACCCACACGCTGAAGGATTATAGTCGCATATAAAACGTCTCACAAATCATCTTTAAGTTAATTAAAATTATATACCTATTTTCTAAATGGCCAATTATAAGAAGAAGCTTGTGACACCCTATAAACGTCTTAAGAAGCGTCTTTAGCTTGCTAGTGTTCATGGGCGTAGAGATGAAGACAAATAGCGTCTCGGAAAAAGCGACCATACAAGCCGTTTTTGTTGTAGTGTCCACCAACAGGCATCAATCCATGTCTTGCTCGAAACAACGAGTGCCTCCAACATACATCAGGTCCCCGGGGGAGTTTTGTTTGTAATTAATTTTGATTTAGTTTGTATAAAACATGGGACAGGGCATCCCCGTGACCAGCCATTTTCTCGTGAGTGAGAAGCGGAGTCCACTCCTCTTGAGAATAACCCGCCTAACACGGAAGATAAGGACAGCCTTTGTTGATACATGAGCTATTCGAGCATACAAAACAGAATGTTTATTTGAAGGTTTAGAGTTTAGCACATACAAATTTACTTGGAACGGCAGGTAGATACCGCATATAGGAAGGTATAGTGGACTCATCTGGAATAACTTTGGGGTTTAAGGGATTGGATGCACAAGCAGTATTCCCGCTTAGTACAAGTGAAGGCTAGCAAAAGACTGGGAAGCGACCAACTGGAGAGTGACAACAGCCATGTACATGCATTAAAATTAGTAAACATTGGATGCAAGCATGAGTAGGATATAATCCACCATGAACATAAATATCGTGAAGGCTATGTTGATTTTGTTTCAACTACATGCGTGAACATGTGCCAAGTCAAGTCACGTAAATCATTCAAAGGAGGATACCACCCCATCATACCACATCATAATCATCCCAATAGCATGTTGGCATACAAGGTAAAACATTATAACTCATAGCTAATCAAGCATGGCACAAGCAACTCCGATCTCTAATTGTCATTGCAAACATGTTTATTCATAATACGCTGAATCAAGAACGACGGGCTCATCCTATTTACAAAAACAAAAGAGGTCGAGTTCATACCAGCTTTTCTCATCTCAGTCAGTCCATCATATATCATCATAATTGCCTTTCACTTGCACGACCGAACGGTGTGAATAATAATAAGAGTGCACGTGCATTGGACTAAGCTGGAATCTGCGAGCATTCAATAAACATGAGAAGACAAGGCAATATGGGCTCTGGTTAAATCAACAATAATGCATATAAGAGCCACTTCAACATTTTAATTATGGTCTTCTCCTACTGACCCCCAAATAAAAGAAAAAAAATAAAACTATTTACACGGGAAAGCTCTCAACAAGCAAAAGAAGAATGGGAAATATTTTTGGGTTTTCTTTTTAATTATTACTACTACAGCAGAAAAATAAACTACTACTATTTTTTTAGTTTTTCTTAAGGTTTAACAAGCACACGAGAAGAAAGCAGGAAAAAGAAAATAAACTAGCATGGATATTACAGTGAAAAAGTATGAGCACCGACATCTAGCTATGAGTGTGTGTGAACATAAATGTAATGTCGGTGAGAAATATGTACTCCCCCAAGCTTAGGCTTTTGGCCTAAGTTGGTCTATGGCCACGGCTGGCCTGGCGGATATCAATAATAATAGTTGTTGGGGTAGTACTGTGATGAAGAAGAAGACTCTGACTGCCACTGCTGACAGTCATCTCTGGATTCCAAGAATAAACAGATTGTCGCGGAGGCTCATCCCGTGGTTCCTATTCTGGCTCCTAGACTAGTGCAGGGTTTCGGTAGGCGTGAATAGCCGTCAACGGAACAAGGTACGTGCCTACAGTCAAATCAAACAAAGAAGGAGCAGGCAAGGTAATAGTCTCAGGATGATGTTTATTAAAGAACAATTGATATCTAAGCTCGCCTGTCCTATTCTTAACAATAAAATCATGTGCCACCATACTTTTATGATCTAGATAAACACGGGGTAACACTTTTTCTTCCTTCTCAGCATGCCTAATAGGTATGTTAAAGTGTACAGCTAGGCGTGTGGCATAAATGCCTCCAAAGATGGGGCCCTTAGTATGGTTCATATTTAATCGTCTAGCAATAATAGCGCCCAAACTAAAAGTGTTATCACTATATAAACTTTGGAGCCGAATAATTAAATCAGGGATACTAAGGTTTCCAGAATTTCCGCGTCCAATTGAACAACGACTAGCAAATAATGCAAAGTAACACAAAACAGGAAAATGTAAGCTAGTGATTCGTGCATCGGAAACCTTCCTGGTTTCTCCTACAGTGATATTATCAATAAACCCAGCCACATCGTCGTGATGTGGTTCTTCTGTCTTGCCCCCAAAAGGGACTAAACAAATCTGACAGAAATCATAAAGTGACATCTCCTTAGGCTCATCATATAAATGAAATTCCACCGTAGGTGATGAGTTCCTAGGATGAAAATAAAAGTTTTGCACAAAGGTATTTATGAGTAAGAGATACTGATCGCATTGGTCGTGGAGGAAAGCGGTGAGGCTTGCATTGTGAGCCAATTCATGAAAATCTTCGTAGATACCGGCTGCTCTCAAGAAATCTTCAGAAGGCCATTCACACGCCCGAATCTTCGCGGTGTGTGGCAAATTATACTTAGGCTTAGGTGCCTTTTCCTTTGAGCTTTGGCTTGATGAGCCCTTCAATAATCTCCTCATCATTTTTTTGAAACAATCTGAAATTTTTAGTAACTTCAAAATAAAAGTAAACCAAACTCAACAATATTGATAGCAACTACTCCTACAAGTGCCTAGAGCCTATATCAAGCATTAGAACTACTTGGAACCATATAAATTTGACATGCAAGCTCAAGAACATGGTCACCTATGCAGCACAAATTTTCAATGAATAAAGCACTAGAGCAAAAACTAATTGGACCAATGAAGGAGTCACATACCAAGGAACAATCTCCCCAAGCAGTTTTGAGAGAGGTGCTTTGAGCAAGGAGATCGAAAATCGCAGCAAAAGTGGCTGGAACTCGTGCTTGAGTTGGTTTTTTCGGGTTTGTGTGAGATAGAGGAAGAAGATGGGTGCTGGGATAAGTGGAGGAGGGCCACCATGGGCCCACGAGGCAGGGGGCGCCCCCTATAGGGGGGGGGCGCCCACCACCTTCATGGCCAGGTGGAAGCTCCTCTCGCGGTAATTTTTGCACAGTAAATCCTCAAATATTCCCGAAAAAATCATATTAAATTGGCATGGCATTCTGAGGACTTTTATTTTTGGGATATTTTTATATTGCACGGATAAGTCAGGAAACAGACAGAAAAATACTATTTTAATTTATTTAATATAAATAACAAAAAGTATAAAGAGGGTGCAGAAGTTTGTGCTTCTAGTTTAATCCATCTCATGCTCATAAAAAAGAATCCACTAACAAGGTTGATCAAGTCTTGTTAACAAACTCATTCTGATAATCATGAAACTGGAGAAATTTCGAATAACACTAAGTTACCTCAACGGGGATATGCACATCCCCAATAATAAGAATGTCATATTTCTTCTTGACAGTAGGAAGAGGAAATTCAAAACCTCCAAATATAATCGATGGAATTTTTCCAATAGAGTTGATACTATAAACTTGAGGTTGTTTCCTCGGAAAGTGTACCGTATGCTCATTACCATTAACATGAAAAGTGACATTGCCTTTGTTGCAATCAATAACAGCCCCTGCAGTATTAAGAAAAGGTCTTCCAAGAATAATAGACATACTATCATCCTCGGGAATATCAAGTATAACAAAGTCCATTAAAATAGTAACGTTTGCAACCACAACAGGCACATCCTCACAGATACCGACAGGTATAGCAGTTGATTTATCAGCCATTTGCAAAGATATTTCAGTAGGTGTAAACTTATTCAAATCAAGTCTACGATATAAAGAGAGAGGCATAACACTAACACCGGCTCCAAGATCACATAAAGCAGTTTTAATATAATTCTTTTTAATGGAGCAAGGTATAGTAGGTACTCTAGGGTCTCCAAGTTTCTTTGGTACTCCACCCTTAAAAGTGTAATTAGCAAGTATGGTGGAAATCTTAGCTTCCGTTATCTTTCTTTTATTAGTAATGATATCTTTCATATATTTAGCATAAGGATTTGTCTTGAGCACATCAGTTAATCTCATACGCCAAAAGATAGGCCTAATCATTTCAGCAAAGCGCTCAAAATCCTCGTCATCCTTTTTCTTGGATGGTTTCGGAGGAAAAGGCATGGGTTTTTGAACCCAAGGTTCCCTTTCTTTACCATGTTTCCTAGCAACAAAGTCTCTTTTATCATAACGTTGATTCTTTGATTGTGGGTTATCAAGATCAATAGCATGTTCAATTTCCACATCATTGTCATTACTAGGTTGAGCATCATCATGAACATCATCATTAATATTCTTACTAGGTTCATGTTCATTACCAGATTGTGTTTCAGCATCAGACATAGATATATCATTTGGATTATCAGGTGGTTCAGCAATAGGTTCACTAGAAGTTTGCACAGTTCTATCATTTTTCTTCTTCTTTTTACAAGAACTAGGAACATCAATATTATTTCTTTGAGAATCTTGCTCGATTCTCTTAGGGTGGCCTTCAAGATACAAAGGTTCCTAAGTCATTCTACCAGTTCTAGTAGCCACTCTAACAGCATAATCACTTTTCTTACTATTCATTTCATCAAGCACTTCTTTTTGAGCTTTAAGTACTTGTTCTACTTGAGTGGTAACCATAGAAGCATGTTTGCTAACAAGTTTAAGTTCACCTCTAATATCAGCCATATAATCACCCAAGCGTCTAATCATATAAGCATTTTCTTTTAATTGTCTACCAAAATAAGCATTGAAGTCATCTTGCTTAAACATAAAGTTATCGAACTCATCCAAGCATTGACTAGCAATTTTAGTAGGAGGGACTTCAGCTTTATCATATCTATAGAGAGAATTTACCTTTACTACCTATGTCGGGATATCGGGATCAGGAGGTTCTTCAGTAAATAAATAATTGAGATCATAAGTTTCTTCAACAGGCGGTGAATTAATACCATGTATTTCTTCAATAGGAGGTAAATTCTTAACATCTTCAGCTTTAATACCTTTTTCTTTCATAGATTTCTTTGCCTCTTGCATGTCTTCGGGATTGAGAAATAGAACACCTCTCTTCTTCGGAGTTGGTTTAGGAATAGGCTCAGTAATTGGAGCAGGAGTTGGCTCAGGAGGTGCCCAATTATTTTCATTTGTCAACATATTATTCAACAGAATTTCAGCTTCATCTGGTGTTCTTTCCCTGAAAAGAGAATCAGCACAACTATCCAGGTAATCTCTGGAAGCATCGGTTAGTCCATTATAAAAGATATCAAGTATTTCAGGTTTCTTAAGAGGATTATCAGGCAAAGCATTAAGTAACTTGAGAAGCCTCCCCCAAGCTTGTGGGAGACTCTCTTCTTTAATTTGCACAAAGTTGTATATTTCCCTCAAAGCAGCTTGTTTCTTATGAGCAAGGAAATATTTAGCAGAGAAGTAATATATCATATCCTGGGGACTACGCACACAACCAGGATCAAGAGAATTAAACCATATCTTAGCATCGCCCTTTAACGAGAACGGAAATATTTTGAGTAAATAGAGGTAACGCGATCTCTCATTATTAGTGAATAGGGCAGCTATATCATTTAACTTAGTAAGATGTGCCACAACAGTTTCAGATTCATAGCCATAAAACGGATCAGATTCAACCAAAGTAATTATATCAGGATCAATAGAGAATTCATAATCCTTATGAGGAACACATATAGGTGAAGTAGCAAAAGCAGGGTCGGGTTTTATTTTATCTCTAAGTGATTCCTTGTTCCATTTAATTAATAACCTCTTAAGCTCATATCTATCTCTGCAAGCTAAAATAGCTAAGGAAGCATCCCTATCAAAAAGATAACCTTTAGGAAGAACAGGCATGTTTTCATCATCACTATCATCATCGTATTCAGATTCAATAATTTCTCTTTCTCTAGCACTAGCAATTTGTTCATCAAGAAATTCACAAAGGGGCACCGTAGTATCAGGCATAGAAGCAGTTTCATCATAAGTATCATGCATAGCAGAAGTGGCATCATCAATAACATACGACATATAGGAACAAATAGCAGAATCAGGTGTAGGTGTCGCAAACTTACTCATAACAGAAGGTGAATCAAGTGCAGAGCTAGATGGCAGTTCCTTACCTCCCCTCGTAGTTGAGGGATAGATCTTGGTTTTTGGATCTCTCAAGTTCTTCATAGTGTCCAGCAGATATAAATCCCAAGTGACTCAAAGAATAGAGCTATGCTCCCCGGCAACGGTGCCAGAAATTGGTCTTGATAACCCACAAGTATAGGGGATCGCAACAACTTTCGAGGGTAGAGTATTCAATCCAAATTTATTGATTCGACACAAGGGGAGCCAAAGAATATTCTCAAGTATTAGCAGCTGAGTTGTCAATTCAACCACACCTAGAAACTTAGTATCTGTAGCAAAGTGTTTAGTAGCAAAGTAATATGATAGTGGCGGTAGCGGCAACAAAAGTAAAGATAGCAAAAGTAATGTTTTTGGTATTTTGTAGTGATTGTAACAGTAGCAGCGGGAAAGTAAATAAGCGTAAACCAGTATATGGAAAACTCGTAGACACCGGATCAGTGATGGATAATTATGTCGGATGCGGTTCATCATGTAACAGTCATAACATAGGGTGACACAGAACTAGCTCCAGTTCGTCGATGTAATGTAGGCATGTATTCCGTATATAATCATACGTGCTTATGGAAAAGAACTTGCATGACATCTTTTGTCCTACCCTCCCATGGCAGCGGGGTCCTATTGGAAACTAAGGGATATTAAGGCCTCCTTTTAATAGAGAACCGGAACAAAGCCTTAGCACATAGTGAATACATGAACTCCTCAAACTATGGTCATCACCGGGAGTGGTCCCGATTATTGTCACTTCGGGGTTGCCGGATCATAACACATAGTAGGTGACTATAGATAGGCCTGGGCATTCGGTATAAACCGAAAATTCGGTTTCTACCATTCGATTATTTTGGAAATTCGGTTAGCAAAGATGAAAACCGAAAAAGACATCCCAAAATAGGAAACCGAATATTCGGTTAACCGAGATTTTCGGTTTGGTAATCGGTTTCTACCGTATTAGCCAATTAGCCAATGTGCCAACGAATCAGCTGTGAGGCTATCTTCCATTCCACCTGCGCTCTATATATAGACTAGCTATCCATCTCCATGTGCGTGGCTGGCTGAGGTGGGACTAAACCACTAGCCCGCAGCGCCTCTCGTACGCACGTACAAATTGACTACGTCGGGCACACACAGGAAATGAGATCCAGCTTGGGCCTTGCATGCAGGTCGTCGCTCGCCAGCTTGGCCCAGTATTTTGTTTTGTCACGACTAAAGCACGCGCTCGAGGCCACCTGGCACGGGAACAACTCGTTGTTGCATGCGTCGTAGGCTATATTCGGTTTTTCTGTTCGGTTACCATGCTTATAACGAACCGAATGAATCCAGTTCGGTTAGCAAAGATACTAACCGAATTTTTCTGTAATAACATTAAAAACTAAAATTTCGGTTTTTTCGGTTTCGGTATCGGTTCGGTCTTCGGTTCGTCGGTTTTTATGCCCACCCCTAACTATAGACTTGCAAGATAGGATCTAGAACTCACATATATTCATGAAAACATAATAGGTTCAGATCTGAAATCATGGCACTCGGGCCCTAGTGAGAAGCATTAAGCATAGCAAAGTCATAGCAACATCAATCTCAGAACATAATGGACACTAGGGATCAAACCCTAACAAAACTAACTCGATTACATGATAAATCTCATCCAACCCATCACCGTCTAGCAAGCCTACAATGCAATTACTCATGCACAGCGGTGAGCATCATGAAATTGGTGATGGAGGATGGTTGATGATGACGACGACGACGAATCCCCCTCTCCGGAGCCCCGAACGGACTCCAGATCAGCCCTCCCGAGAGGTTTTAGGGCTTGGCGGCGGCTCCGAAACGTAAAACGCGATGATTTCTTCTCTCTGATTTTTTTCTCTCCGAAAGCAAATATATAGAGTTGGAGTTGGTGTCAGAGGGTCAACAGGGGGCCCACGAGGTAGGGGGCGCGCCCTAGGGGGGGGCGCCCCCCACCCTCGTGGAAAGGTTGTGGGCCCCCTGGTCTTCATATTTGGCGAGGATTTTTTATTATTTTTTCTAAGACCTGACGTGGAGTTTCAGGTCATTCCGAGAATATTTGTTTTCTGCACATAAAACAACACCATGGTAATTCTGCTGAAAACAACGTCAGTCCGGGTTAGTTCCATTCAAATCATACAATATAAAGTCCAAAACAAGGAGAAAAGTGTTTGGAAAAGTAGATACGACGGAGACGTATCACGGAGGCAGCCCGGAATGAGGCCCAGGGCACCCTCCAGGAGATCCAGGAGGCCAGGAAGATCGCGGCGGGTAAGGCATTCAATATGCAAAGCAAGAATGTGAAGATGAAATATTGTTTACTAACCCGGATTCGGAGTTCTCCAGGGGCTTTTACTGATCTGCCACGCAGTGTGGCTGACGTTGCAGAGTTCTTCCGAGCCGAAGAAGGGAGCTCCACGGAGAAGCTGTTCTGGCGCAATATCATAGGGTGACACAGAACTAGCTCCAGTTCGTCGATGTAATGTAGGCATGTATTCCGTATATAGTCATACGTGCTTATGGAAAAGAACTTGCATGACATCTTTTGTCCTACCCTCCCGTGGCAGTGGGGTCCTATAGGAAACTAAGGGATATTAAGGCCTCCTTTTAATAGAGAACCGGAACAAAGCCTTAGCACATAGTGAATACATGAACTCCTCAAACTATGGTCATCACCGGGAGTGGTCCCGATTATTGTCACTTCGGGGTTGCCAGATCATAACACATAGTAGGTGACTATAGACTTGCAAGATAGGATCTAGAACTCACATATATTCATGAAAACATAATAGGTTCAGATCTGAAATCATGGCACTTGGGCCCTAGTGACAAGCATTAAGCATAGCAAAGTCATAGCAACATCAATCTCAGAACATAATGGATACTAGGGATCAAACCCTAACAAAACTAACTCTATTACATGATAAATCTCATCCAACCCATCACCGTCCAGCAAGCCTACGATGCAATTACTCACGCACGGCGGTGAGCATCATGAAATTGGTGATGGAGGATGGTTGATGATGATGACAACGACGAATCCTCCTCCCCGGAGCCCCGAACGGACTCTAGATCAGCCCTCCCGAGAGGTTTTAGGGCTTGGCGGCGGCTCCGTACTTAAAACGCGATGATTTCTTCTCTCTGATTTTTCTCTCCGAAAGCAAATATATAGAGTTGGAGTTGGCGTCAGAGGGTCAACAGGGGGCCCACGAGGTAGGGGGCGCGCCCTAGGGGGGGGCGCCCCCCACCCTCGTGGAAATGGTGTGGGCCCCCTGGTCTTCATATTTGGCGAGGATTTTTTATTCTTTTTTCTAAGACCTCCCGTGGAGTTTTAGGTCATTCCGAGAATATTTGTTTTTTGCACATAAAACAACACCATGGTAATTCTGCTGAAAACAGCGTCAATCCGGGTTAGTTCCATTCAAATCATACAAGATAGAGTCCAAAACAAGGGCAAAAGTGTTTGAAAAAGTAGATACAACGGAGACGTATCACGGAGGCAGCCCAGAATGAGGCCTAGGGCACCCTCCAGGAGATCCAGGAGGCCAGGAAGATCGCGGCGGGTAAGGCATTCAATATGCAAAGCAAGAATGTGAAGATGAAATATTGTTTACTAACCCGGATTCGGAGTTCTCTAGGGGCTTTTACTGATCTGCCACGCAGTGTGGCTGACGCTACAGAGTTCTTCCGAGCCGAAGAAGGGAGCTCCACAGAGAAGCTGTTCTGGCGCAATATCTTGCGCCAGAACATCCGGTGCCCTTCAGCGATCAACTAAAACAGCTGGTCGAGCTGCATAGGGTGGCCGGACTGGCCACGAAGGATTTAATAATCCGGTTGTGGCCAGTCGAAGCTATACCTGGCAGTTACTTCGGCCTCGTGAAGCGACTGGTGAGTGCCTGTCCTTGACTGGACGTCATCAAGCGGTCCGTCTACATCGAGGGCGCACGTCTGGCCTTCTCCTATTGCAAGGTTTGGTGGGCGAAGCTGGACGCTGTCAAATTAGCGACCGAGGGGCCGCCGGAGGGCAAGGAGCACCACACACCGGAGCGGTACTTCGGTGATGTCTTGGAGGGGTCCCGCATTGTTGCGGATCATTGTGCGAAAGACATTATCTTTGAATGAATGTATTCGATCTGCCTCTACCTTGTATGATAAAACAAAGTAATTGTACAATATAATGCTTGTTATGTTTTAAATTTTTTACTTCCTGTGCGGCCGTTGTCGGTGTCAAAACCGGTGGATCTCGGGTAGGGGGTCCCAAACTGTGCGTCTAAGGTCAATGGTAACAGGAGACAAGGGACACGATGTTTACCTAGGTTCGGGCCCTCTCTATGGAGGTAATACCCTACGTCCTGCTTGATTGATATTGATGAATATGAGTATTACAGGAGTTGATCTACCTCTTGATCGTAATGGCTAAACCCTAGCGGTCTAGCTTGTATGTCTATGATAATGAGTATGCCCTATCCGGACTAAGTCCTCCGGTTTATATAGACACCGGGAGGATCTAGGGTTACACAAGGTCGGTTACAAAGAAATGAATCTACATATCCGGTCGCCAACCTTGCCTTCCACGCTAAGGAGAGTCCCATCCGGACACAGGTGCAGTCTTTGGTCTTTATATCTTCACAGCCCATCAGTCCGGCCCATGGCTAACAGGCTAGATGCCCAAGGACCCCTTAGTCCAGGACTCCCTCAGTAGCCCCTGAACCAGGCTTCAATGACGAGGTGTTCGGCACGTAGCCTGTCTTCGACATTGCAAGGTGGGTTCCTCCTCCGACGTCTTCCAAGTAATGTGTTCGGCTTTCAATTCAATGCTGCACCCCTCGGCTTCTATGCATTTTTGACTTCGTCCTCCACGTGTCGGGTGAATGTGGACGGTCAGGGTATTTTTTGCAAATAACACCCTAGCCCTGCAAGAAAGAGTGTCTATTTAAAGAGATTGGATCTCAGATCCTTTCGGCACCACACGGAGAAAATCCTCAGATACTACCAGGCAAAACCATTCCAACATGGCCAACATTCCCAGCTCCTCTTCCCGTTCCAACCTGGAGAGAGGCGAGTGGGAGAGGTGCTCCGTGTCCCACAGCCAATTTGTGAAGCTGCAAACGCAGGGATTTCTCCCTCCTACAGATCTGGTCCCTGTTCGAGCAGGATTGGCCTCCTTCAACGGCAAAACCCAGGTGGAGGATTTCCCCAATCCGTCTGTGGGAGAACGAGTGTGCTTCGTCCCCTATCTGCTGAGGGGCGTGGGATTTCCAATTCACCCGTTCCTCTGAGGGCTTCTGGAGTACTATGGCCTCCAATTGCATAATTTTACCCAGGCCTCCATCCTGCACATTGCGGGTTATGTCGCTTTATGCGAACTATTCCTGGGTTGCGAGGCCCATTTCGATTTGTGGAGAAGACTGTTCTGCCTCATCCCTCTCAATCAAGGTGGGTCAATTTTTGAAGTGGGAGGAGCCGAAGTGTGGCGCATCCCTGGGACCGGATACCTGTTCGACATGCGGAAGAAAGCTCCTGAAGAGTGGCCTTCCGAATGGTTCTACATCGACGACGTCGCTCTACCCTACCCCGTCCGCATGGGCCTCCCCGAGTTTTCAAATGCTCCACTGAAGAAACACCATAGTTGGCGTCCTCGGAGCCTCGAGGAAGAGGATAGTGTGGAGGTCAGCCTGCTGCTGGGCAAGATTAAGGCGCTTGCCCAGTCCGGAGTGTCAATAGTCGAGGTAATGGCGATCTCTATAACACGGGGGGTCCAACCACTCCAATACAGAGGGCTGCCCATGTGGAATTATAACGGGGAAGATGACGCCTCACGCTATGGTCGGAAGGGCCCGAAGACCCCCGCCGCCCTGGCCAAAATACTAACCGAGCTGTATAAAGGGGAGAAGGAGGAGTTCACCCCTCTCCAATATTGAGACAGATTTTCCATGTATAATCCTCCCAGCTGGGTAAGGTTCAGCTTCACTATTTTACTCTTGTCCCTCAATCATTCTAGACAGGCAACATCTTATCTGCTCATAACAGGAATGGAAAAAGGCTGTCGAGGGGATCCATGACCCTGCCCCTCAGCCGAAGAATCGCAACCGGGATCTTGACCCTGTATATGAGGAAGATCCGGACATATTGTGGAGCTTGAGGATGGAATATTCTATCATGAGCTACGATGATACATATGTACCCATTATCGCTGATTACCTCGGCCTCCTTCCCGCTTCACGTGTAAGTACACCGAAGACACCTTATCCAAAAGAGTTTTCTCATTCCTCCTTACCCAGCGCACTGTCCCGTGCTTAGAAGGGGAAGCGTTCGGCGCGCCATGCTGCCCCGGGAGCATCTCCGAAGAGAGCGTCCCCCATACCAGGCAAGCCTTCTAAGAGGAAGTCAAACGAAGATACGGCCGAGCCTTCATCAAAGAGGTATGAATTTGCAAGTATGCACCTTGGCAGTCACATCCAACTGTGACCTTTCCGTTTACCCTGTATCTGGAAAAAGGTGTGTCAGACTATATCCGGGGGTCCGGTCGGTCATACTTCCCGCAGCCAGGATTTAAATCCTGCCGTGAAGACGGGGGCTGATGCGGGGGTGACGCCGGATTGTCCTCCAGCCGTGGACTCAGATGATGTATCCGTCACCAACTCGGGAGTGGAGAGCGCCATGAATCATCGGCGCCGCAGGGCCGTTTTACAAGACCCTGGCTTTTTCAGAAGAGTCATTTAACACGTTCAGCTCGGCCGATGCATATATCCGAGCTGCTTGAGATGGGCTTAATAGAGCCACAAAACCGCATTTAAAAGATGTGCAGGTAAGTTTGTTTTGTCTGACTATGATAACCATATGCCAGTAGCCCCCGAGACTTAAAGTAGTGGAAACAACTGATTTAAGGATCAATGTACAACCATGTGCTTACGGAGAAGAACACCCTGTTAACTCAGGAACTAGAAAGGTGTCGGAGCCAGCTGTTTGCTGCCAATGCCGAACTGGAGAAATCCAAGAAGGCATCCCCTGGTAATGTTTCCCTCCATTGAGAAATCATAATTGTACACTAATAATGCTAATCTGGTTGCTTATCTTTGTATTGGATCGTTAGACCAACAGCGAGAGCAGCTGGACGCCGCCCGAAGCGAAGAACACGGAGCCAAAAAACTTCTAGCAGCAGGCAAGCATGTGTTAACAAAAGTCGTCCAGGAGAAAAAGAAGCTCTAGGATTCGAACACCAAACTGGGCGAAGAACTGAAAGATGTGCGAGCTCAGCTAGCTGACTCCATGAAGGAGAACAAAAAACTGCGAGGCGGCATATTCAGTATGTGGCCGCATTTATCTTGTAACAGTTTGGAAGTAACAGTAGTTGATATAGCTGTGATTGCAGGTGTATTGACGGGCCGCCCCGAAGAGGAGGTGTCCAGATCATCAAGTGATCTTCTGCAAGGGCTGTCGCAGTTGCACGAGCAAGCTCGGCAGGCAATGAGGATCGAGCCAAGGCCTTATGGCCATTCGACTCCCCTCCAGGGAGTATGGAGAAGCTGGTAGAGCTGTTCAAGGGAGCGCGGCGGCGTACCCGACTATGGAAGATATCGGCCTGCCGAGAGGGTGCGCGAGAGGCCTGGGCCATGGTAAAAACGCGGTATACCAAGCTGGATCCGAATCACATGGCCCGGGTTGGACCGTTAGGGTCGAATGGGGAAGAAATTCCCGTTAGTTTAGTATATGACCAAGTGGAGGTGGCCGCTAGATATTCCCGACAGGATTGTAAGTTAGATCGCCTGTTGGACGGTATAGAGGAGGAAGTCTTTAAGTCTTGAGTGATTATGTACTTTCCTTCTAGCTGAATAATAAAGACAATTGTCATGGCCGACCTTTTCGCTTTGACCTCTGGACCCGAAGGTGCGGAGTGTTTCCAAATACCCTAACGGTATAATATACCGGGGTATGCATGGGAACCAGGCATAGGGTTCATAGTTGCTTGAACAGACAATGTGTATCCGGCTAGTTATGTTATATTACATTATGTAAGAAACATCTTCCAGAGAGAATAGTTCTGTTAAGGTCCTTTCCCTAGATGTGCATACGTTTAATGTGCATGTCTGAACTGTTATTTAAAAAATCATAGAGTAAGTAACATCTGGGGTTTCACAATGGAGTGAATGCGGAAACGTCTTCAATTCGCCGACCGGATATTCCCTTAAGAACGCTAGCTTTCGGCTTCACCCAGTTTGAAGTACACATCCAGATGACCCGACAGTAACAATCACAGAGGTGCTCCCTTTATGCCCTAGCCGAACTAACGGGAACGTAGGGCATAAGCACAGGAGCCATGCAACCCATCTTGGCCAAAACTTAAGTCATATCGATGCATATAATGGCGAAGAAAAGTTATATATGAAAAAATGCATATGTACTGAGCTTGATGCTTGAAGAATAATAGCAAGCTTCTGTACGAGAAGCCCCCAGGTATAATGAACGTACATATGTAGAGATGTACGCATCAGGTAAGGACGGTCTAGGTGTACTAAAACCGTAAGGCTAAAGAGCAAAACGAAAAAAGATAAAAAAACAAAAAGAGAGAAAAAACAACGTTAATAACAGGAGGGAGGAGACGAACACAGAGTTTGGCGCTAGGCATAAAATCGTCGTAGTCTGGCCGCATCCCAGGGGTTCGGCTCCAGGTGATTGTCTGACGCATCACGCAGGCGGTACGCTCCTCTGGTGAGAACTTCGTAAATGATGAAGGGACCCTCCCACTTGGGTTTGAGTTTGTCCTTTTTCTGCTTCGGTAGGCGTAGAACGAGTTCACCAATGTTATAAGTCTTGGCCCGCACTTCTCTGCCATGATACCTACGAGCCTGCTGTTGATAAAATGCGGAACGAGCTTTTGCGACGTCGCGCTCCTCCTCCAAGGCATCTAGGCTGTCCTGCCGATCAAGCCCGGCTTCTCTCTCTTCGTACATGCGCACTCGAGGTGAGTCATGAATAATATCGCAGGGTAACACTGCTTCTGCACCGTACACTGATGTCTACTACACAACCTTCTTCTTGTAGATGTTGTTGGGCCTCCAAGTGCAGAGGTTTGTAGGACAGTAGCAAATTTCCATCAAGTGGATGACCTAAGGTTTATCAATCCGTAGGAGGCGTAGGATGAAGATGGTCTCTCTCAAGCAACCCTGCAACCAAATAACAAAGAGTCTCTTGTGTCCCCAACACACCCAATACAATGGTAAATTGTATAGGTGCACTAGTTTGACGAAGAGATGGTGATACAAGTGGTATATGGATGGTAGATAAAGGTTTTTGTAATCTGAAAATATAAAAACAGCAAGGTAACTAATGATAAAAGTGAGCACAAACGGTATTGCAATGCTAGGAAACAAGGCCTAGGGTTCATACTTTCACTAGTGCAAGTCCTCTCAACAATAATAACATAATTGGATCATATAACTATCCCTCAACATGCAACAAAGAGTCTCTCCAAAGTCACTAATAGCGGAGAACAAACGAAGAGATTATGGTAGGGTACGAAACCACCTCAAAGTTATTCTTTCCAATCAATCCGTTGGGCTATTCCTATAAGTGTCACAAACAACCCTAGAGTTCGTACTAGAATAACACCTTAAGACACAAATCAACCAAAACCCTAATGTCACCTAGATACTCCAATGTCACCTCAAGTATCCGTGGGTATGATTATACGATATGCATCACACAATCTCAGATTCATCTATCCAACCAACACATAGAACTTCAAAGAGTGCTCCAAAGTTTCTATCGGAGAATCACGACAAAAACGTGTGCCAACCCCTATGCATAGGTTCATGGGCGGAACCCACAAGTTGATCACCAAAACATACATCAAGTGAATCACGTGATATCCCATTGTCACCACAGATACGCATGGCAAGACATACATCAAGTGTTCTCAAATCTTTAAAGACTCAATCCGATAAGATAACTTCAAAGGGGAAACTCAATCCATTACAAGAGAGTAGAGGGGGAGAAGAAACATAAGATCCAACTATAATAGCAAAGCTCGCGGTACATCAAGATCATGCCAAATCAAGAACACGAGTGAGAGAGAGATCAAACACATAGCTACTGGTACATACCCTCAGCCCCGAGGGTGGACTACTCCCTCCTTGTCATGGAGAGCACCGGGATGATTAAGATAGCCACCGGAGAGGGATTTCCCCCTTCGGTAGGGTGCTGGAATGGGTCTAGATTGGCTTTCAGTGGCTATGGAGGCTTCTGGCGGCGGAACTCCCGATCTATTGTGTTCCCCGATCATTTTAGGGTATATGGAGATATATAGCCGGAAGAAGTACGTCAGGGGAGCCACGAGGGGCCCACGAGGGTGGAGGGCGCGCCCCCTGCCTCATGGCTTCCTATTGCTTCCCTTACATGGACTCCAAGTCTCCCGGGTTGCTTTCCTTCCAAAAATAAGTTCCATGAAGTTTCAGGTCAATTAGACTCCGTTTGATTTTCCTTTTCTGCGATACACTGAAACAAGGAAAAAATAGAAACTGGCACTGGGCTCTAGGTTAATAGGTTAGTCCCAAAAACCATATAAAATAGCATATAAATGCATATAAAACATCCAAGGTTGATAATATAATAGCATGGAACAATCAAAAATTATAGATACGTTGGAGATGTATCAACATCCCCAAGCTTAATTCCTGCTCGTCCTCGAGTAGGTAAATGATAAAAACAGAATTTTTGATGTGGAATGCTACCTAACATATTTATCAATGTAATCTTCTGTATTGTGGCAAGAATATTCAGATCCATAAGATTCAAGACAAAAGTTTAATATTGACATAAAAATAATAATACTTCAAGCAAACTAACAAAGTAATTATGTCTTCTCAAAATAACACGGCCAAACAAAGCTATCCCTACAAAACCATATAGTCTGGCTATGCTCCATCTTCACCACACAAAATATTTAAATCATGCACAACCCCGATGACAAGCCAAGCAATTGTTTCATACTTTTGATGTTCTCAAACTTTTTCTATCTTCACGCAATACATGAGCGTGAGCCATGGATATAACACTATATGGGGAATAGAAGGGTTGTTGTGGAGAAGACAAAAAGGGAGAAGATAGTCTCACATCAACTAGGCATATCAACAGGCTATGGAGATGCCCATCAATAGATATCAATGTGAGTGAGTAGGGATTGCCATGCAATAGATGCACTAGAGCTATAAATGTATGAAAGCTCAACAAAAGAAACTAAGTGGGTGTGCATCCAACTTGCTTGCTCACGAAGACCTAGGGCATTTTGAGGAAGCCCGTCATTGGAATATACAAGCCAAGTTCTATACTGAAAGATTCCCACTAGTATATGAAAGTGACAACATAGGAGACTCTCTATCATGAAGATCATGGTGCTACTTTGAAGCACAAGTGTGGTAAAGGGATAGTAGCATTGTCCCTTCTCTCTTTTTCTCTCATTTTTTATTTGGGCCTTCTCTTTTTTTTGAGCTTCTTTGGACTCTCTTTTTTTCGTCCAGAGTCTCCTCCCGACTTGTGGGGGAATCATAGTCTCCATCATCCTTTCCTCACTGGGACAATGCTCTAATAATGATGATCATCACACTTTTATTTACTTACAACTCAAGAATTACAACTCGATACTTAGAACAAGATATGACTCTATATGAATGCCTCCGGCTGTGTACCGGGATGTGCAATGATGCATGAGTGACATGTATGAAAGAATTATGAACGGTGGCTTTGCCACAAATACGATGTCAACTACATGATCATGCATAGCAATATGACAATGATGGAGTGTGTCATAATAAATGGAACGGTGGAAAGTTGCATGGCAATATATCTCGGAATGGCTATGGAAATGCCATAATAGGTAGGTATGGTGGCTGTTTTGAGGGAGGTAAATGGTGGGTTTATGGTACCGGCGAAAGTTGTGTGGTACTAGATAGGCTAGCAATGGTGGAAGGGTGAGAGTGCTATAATCCATGGACTCAACATTAGTCATAAAGAACTCACATACTTATTGCAAAAATCTATTGGTTATCGAAACAAAGTACTACGCGCATGCTCCTAGGGGGATAGATTGGTAGGAAAAGACCATCGCTCGTCCCCGACCGCCACTCATAAGGAAGACAATCAATAAATAAATCATGCTCCGACTTCATCACATAATGGTTCACCATATGTGCATGCTACGGGAATCACAAACTTCAACACAAGTATTTCTCAAATTCACAACTACTCAACTAGCATGACTCTAATATTACCATCCTCATATCTCAAAACAATTATCAAGTATCAAACTTCTCATAGTATTCAATGCACTTTATATGAAAGTTTTTATTATATCCCTCTTGGATGCCCATCATATTAGGACTAGTTTCATAACCAAAGAAAACTACCATGCTATTCTAAAGACTCTCAAAATAATATAAGTGAAGCACGATAGTTCATCTAATTCTTACCACTGTGCTCTAAAAAGATATAAGTGAAGCACTAGAGCAAACGACAAACTACTCCGAAAGATATAAGTGAAGATCAATGAGTAGTCGAATAATTATGCAACTATGTGAAGACTCTCAAACATTTAATAATTTCAGGTCTTGGTATTTTATTCAAGCAGCAAGCAAAACTAAATAAAATGACATTCTAAGAATGGCAAACATCATGTGAAGAAGCAAAAACTTAGGATCAACCAAAACTAACCGATAGTTGTTGAAGAAGAAAGGTGGGATGCCAACCGGGGTATCCCCAAGCTTAGACGCTTGAGACTTCTTGAAATATTATCTTGGGATGCCTTGGGCATCCCCAAGCTTGAGCTTTTGTGTCTCCTTAATTCCTCTCATATCACGGTCTCCCTAAATCTCAAAAGCTTCATCCACACAAAACTCAACAAGGACTCGTGAGATAAGTTAGTATAAACCATTGCAAAAAACTTATCATACTCTACTGTAGCAAATTACTAAAATTATTATTCAACATTTCATACTAAATGCCTCTGCATATTTAATAGTCCTATCCTCAAATAGAATCATTAAAGAAGCAAACATATGCAAACAATGCAAACATAACAGCAATCTGCCTAAACAGGACAATCTGTAAAGAGTGCAGCAAGATCTATACTTCCCTAACTCCAAAAATTATGAAATAAAATTCCCACTGTAGTAAATTTATCGGATCTTAATATGCAAAAGTTTTAAACATTTTATCACATTCTGAATTTTATAGGGAATTATTGCAACAGTGGTAAACTTTCTGTTTTCAAACAGCAACATGAAGACTTGTAACATAGGCATAGTAAAGACTATCAATGCCACTTTTAGAATAAAAGATGCAAAACATTGTTCTAAATAACAGCAAGCAGATCCTAACAAAAAAATTGATGCTCCAAGCAAAACACATATCATGTGGTGAATAAAAATATAGCTCCAAGTAAAGTTACCGATGAACGAAGACGAAAGAGGGGATGCCTTCCGGGGCATCCCCAAGCCTAGGCTCTTTTTTGTCTTTGAATATTACCTTGGGGTGCCTTGGGCATCCCCAAGCTTAGGTTCTTTCCACTCCTTATTCCATAATCCATCGAATCTTTACCCAAAACTTGAAAACTTCACAACACAAAACTTAACAGAAAACTCGTAAGCTCCCTTAGCGAAAGAAAACAAAACACCACTTCAAGGTACTGTAATGAACTCATTCTAAATTCATATTGGTGTAATATCTACTGTATTTCAACTTATCTATGGTTTATACCCTCCGATACTACTCATAGATTCATCAAAATAAGCAAACAACACACGAAAAACAGAATCTGTCAAAACAGAACAGTCTGTAGTAATATGTAACTAATGCAAACTTCTGGAACCCCAAAAATTCTAAAATAAATTTCTGGACGTGAGGAATTTATCTATTAATCATCTTCAAAAAGAATTAACTAAATATCACTCTCCAAATAAAAATGGCAGCAGTTCTCGTGAGCGCTAAAGTTTCTGTTTTTTACAGCAAGATCAAAAAGACTTTCCCCAAGTCTTCCCAACAGTTCTACTTGGCACAAACACTAATTAAAACATAAAAACTCAATAATAACAGAGGCTATATAAATTATTTATTACTAAACAGGAACAAAAATAAAATTGGGTTGCCTCCCAACAAGCGCTATCGTTGAACGCCCCTAGCTAGGCATGATGATTTCAATGATGCTCACATACAAGATAAGGATTGAAACATAAAGAGAGCATCATGAAGAATATGACTAGCACATTTAAGCCTAACCCACTTCCTATGCATAGGGATTTTGTTAGCAAACTACTTGTGGGAACAAGAATCAACTTGCATAGGAAAGCAAAACAACCATAACTTCAAAATTTTAAGCACATAGAGAGGAAACTTGATATTATTGCAATTAATACAAGCATATATTCCTCCCTCATAATAAATTTCAGTAGCATCATGAATGAATTCAACAATATAACTATAACATAAAGCATTCTTTTCATGATCTACAAGCATAGAATTGTCATTACTCTCCACATCAGCAAATTTCTTCTCATGAAAAGTAGTGGGAGTAAACTCAACAAAAAAACTGTCATGTGAGGCATAATCCAATTGAAAGTTAAAATCATGATGACAAGTTTCATGGATATCATTAATCTTTATAGCATACAAGTCATCACAATAATCATCATAAATAGCAACTTTGTTCTCATAATCAATTGGAACCTCTTCCAAAATAGTGGATTCATCACAAAATAAAGTCATGGCCTCTCCAAATCCACTTTCATCAATATAATCATCATAAATAGGAGGCATGCTTTCATCATAATAAATTTTCTCATCAAAACTTGGGGGACAAAAAATATCATCTTCATCAAACATAGCTTCCCCAAGCTTGTGGCTTTGCATATCATTAGCATCATGGATATTCAAGGAATTCATACTAACAACATTGCAATCATGCTCATCATTCAAATATTTAGTGCCAAACATTTTAATGCATTCTTCTTCTAACACTTTGGAACAATTTTCCTTTCCATCATACTCACTAAAGATATTAAAAAGATGAAGCATATGAGGTAAACTCAATTCCATTTTTTGTAGTTTTATTTTATAAAC
>NC_053024.1:530362516-530397685 GCF_003073215.2 Triticum urartu
GAGTGGATTTGATCACCCGTTCCCACCTTCTAATGAGAGCAACTCTTCAACTCATACATTTTTTAATTTCCCTTCGTGCTTACCGAAGGATGAATGCTATGATGATTGTTATGATCCCGTTGATTCTTTTGAAATATCCCTTTTTGATGATGCTTGCTATGCTTGTGGCCAAGATGCCAATATGAATTATGCTTATGGATATGAACTTGCTATAGTTCCTTATGTTAATCATGAAATTGGTGCTATTACACCCACGCATGATAGTCCTATTATCTTTTTGAATTCTCCCAACTACACTATATCGAAGAAGTTTGCACTTATTAAGGAATATATTGATGGGTTGCTTTTTACTACTACACATGATGATTTTGATAGATATAATAAGCATGTGCTTGCTTCTCCTATTTGCAATTATTATGAGAGAGGAACTACATCTCCACCTCTCCATGTTTCCAATACGATAAAATTGTAAGAACCTGTTTATACTATGCATTGGCCTTTACTATGTGTGCATGAATTGCTCTTTTATGACATGCTGATGCATAGGAAGATAGTTAAACTTCTTCATTACATGATATATGTTACTTTGTGCTCACTACTAATTCACAAATCATTGTTAATTAAAATTGGCTTTGATATACCTTGGGATCCGGATGGATCCATTACTTGAGCACTATATGCCTAGCTTAATGGCTTTAAAGAAAGCGCTATCAGGGAGACAACACGAAAGTTTTAGTGAGTCATTTATTTCTGTTGTGTGATTTTATTAAGTTTAAAAACAAGAATAATGTGCCAAGATTTTCCTTTAGGATACATTGCTTGTTGGTTTGTGCGGTGCAAGATAGAAACTTTGGCTGTGGTGCGCGATTTTACATTTTTTTACTGGAACGTCAAACGGATCTGAAACTTTTTGCACTGTCTTTCTATACAAATTTTTTATTTCTCCTAATTATTTCAGAATTTTTGGAGTACCAGAGGTATGGTGAATGTTCAGATTATTACAAACTGTCCTGTTTAAGACAGATTCTGCTTTTGATGCATAGTTTGCTTGTTTTGATGGAACTATCGATTTCTATCAATGGATTAAGCCATGGAAAGGTTATATTGCAGTAGCTACAATGCAAAAACAAAATATGAATTGGTTTTCAACGGTACTTAGAGTAGTGATTTGCTTTATTGTACTAACGGATCTTACCGAGTTTTCTGTTGAATTTTGTGTGGATGAAGTGTTCGAAGATCGAGGAGGTCTTGATATGAGTAGAAGGAGGAGAGGAAAGAGCTCAAGCTTGGGGATGCCCAAGGCACCCCAAGTAAATATTCAGGGAGACTCAAGCGTCTAAGCTTGGGGATGCCCTGGAAGGCATCCTATCTTTCTTCAACAAGTATCGGTATGTTTTCGGATTCATTTTGTTCATGCAATATGTGCAAATCTTGGAGCGTCTTTTGCATTTAGTTTTCACTTTTATTTTATGCACCATGCTGGTATGAGATAGTCCTTGGTTGATTTATAGAATGCTCATTGCACTTCACTTATATCTTTTCAGTATGGCTTTATAGAATGCTTCATGTGCTTCACTTATATCATTTGAAATTTGGATTGCCTGTTTCTCTTCACTTAGAGAACCGTCATTTGTAGAATGCTCTTTTGCTTCACTTATATTTGTTAGAGCATGGGCATATCTTTTGTAGAAAGAATTAAACTCTCTTACTTAACTTATATCTATTTAGAGAGATGACATGAATTGGTCATTCACATGGTTAGTCATAAAATCCTACATAAAACTTGTAGATCACTGAATATGATATGTTTGATTCCTTGTAATAGTTTTGTGATATAAATATGGTGATATTAGAGTCATGCTAGTGCGGTCGGGGATGAGTGATGGTCTTTTCCTACCAATCTATCCCCCTAGGAGCATGTGTGTAGTAATTTGTTTCGATGACTAATAGATTTTTGCAATGAGTATATGAGTTCTTTATGACTAATGTTGAGTCCATGGATTATACGCACTCTCACCCTTCCATCATTGCTCGCCTCTTCGGTACCATGCATTTCCCTTTCTCACCTCGAGAGTTGGTGCAAACTTCGCAGGTGCATCCAAACCCTGTGATATGATAAGCTCTATCACACATAAGCCTCCTTATATCTTCCTCAAAACAGCCACCATACCTATCTATCATGGCATCTCCATAGCCATTCCGAGATATATTGCCATGCAACTTCCATCATCATCATTTACATGACTTGAGCATTCATTGTCATATTGCTTTGCATGATCGTAAGATAGCTAGCACGATATTTTCATGGCTTGTCTGTTTTTTTATATCTTTGCTATGCTAGATCATTGCACATCCCGGTACACCGCCGGAGGCATTCATATAGAGTCATATCTTTGTTCTAGTATTGAGTTGTAAGTAAATAAAAGTGTGATGATCATCATTATTAGAACATTGTCCCAGGTGAGGTTATCAAAATAAAATAGGCCAAAGAAGCCCAAATAAAAAAAGAGGCCAAAGAAGCCCACCAAAAAAATGAGAGACCAGAGAGAAGG
The DNA here is from genome assembly GCF_003073215.2 of Triticum urartu. Lineage (NCBI taxonomy): Eukaryota > Viridiplantae > Streptophyta > Magnoliopsida > Poales > Poaceae > Triticum > Triticum urartu. The sequence continues at coordinate 530,365,069 of NC_053024.1, forward strand.
GATGATACGTCTCCAACGTATCTATAATTTTTGATTGTTCCATGCTATTATATTATCTGTTTTGGATGTTAATGGGATTATTTATACACTTTTATATTATTTTTGGACTAACCTACTAACCCAAGGCCCAGTGCAAAATTGCAGTTTTTTTTGCCTATTTCAGTGTTTCGCAGAAAAGGAATATCAAACGGAATCCAAACGGAATAAAACCTTCAGGAGAGTTATTTTTGGAACAAACGTGATCCAGGGAACTTGGAGTGGACGTCAAGCAACCAACGAAGGAGGCCACGAGGCAGGGAGGACGCCTACCCCCCATGGGCGCCCTCCCCCCTCGTGGGCCCTCGTGGCTCCACCGACTTACTTCTTCCTCCTATATATATTCATATACCCCGAAAACATCCAGGAGCACCATGAAACCCTATTTCCACCGCCGCAACCTTCTGTACCTAAGAGATCCCATCTTGGGGCCTTTTCCGGAAGCTCCACGGAGGGGGAATCGATCACGGAGGGCTTCTACATCAACACCATAGGCCCCTCCGATGATGTGTGAGTAGTTTACCTCAGACCTTTGGGTCCATAGTTATTAGCTAGATGGCTTCTTCTCTCTCTTTGGATCTCAATACAATGTTCTCCTTGATCTTCTTGGAGATCTATTTGATGTAACTCTTTTGCGGTGTGTTTGTCGAGATCCTAATGAATTGTGGGTTTATGATCAAGTTTATCTATGAACAATATTTGATTCTTCTCTGAAATCTTTTATGTATGATTGGTTATCTTTGCAAGTCTCTTCGAATTATCAGTTTGGTTTGGCCTACTAGATTGATCTTTCTTGCAATGGGAGAAGTGCTTAGCTTTGGGTTCAATCTTGTGGTGTCCTTTCCTAGTGACAGCAGGGGAAGCAAGGCTTGTATTGTATTGTATTGTTGCCATCGAGGATAAAAAGATGGGGTTTATATCATATTGCTTGAGTTTATCCCTCTACATCATGTCATCTTGCCTAATGCATTACTGTGTTCTTATGAATTTAATACTCTAGATGCATGCTGGATAGCGGTCGATGTGTGGAGTAATAATAGTAGATGCAGAATCGTTTCGGTCTACTTGTCGCGGATGTGATGCCTATATACATGATCATGCCTAGATATTCTCATAATTATTCACTTTTCTATCAATTGCTCGACAGTAATTTGTTCACCCACCGTAATACTTATGCTATCTTGAGAGAAGCCACTAGTGAAAACCTATGGCCCCTGGTCTATTCTCCTTTATATTAATCTCCCGTCAACAAGTTATTCTCCATTTATTTTGAATCTTTACTTTCAATCTATATCATAAAATTACCAAAAATATTTATCTTATTATTATTATCTCTATCAGATCTCACTCTCGTAAGTGATCATGAAGGGATTGACAACTCCTTTATCGTTGGTTGTGAGGTTCTTATTTGTTTGTGTAGGTAAGACAGACTTGCGTGTGGTCTCCTACTGGATTGATACCTTGGTTCTCAAAAACTGAGGAAAATACTTACGCTACTTTGCTGCATCACCCTTTCCTCTTCAAGGGAAAACCAACGCAGTGCTCAAGAGGTAGCAAGAAGGATTTTGGCGCCGTTGCCGGAGATCTACCACAAGTCAAGACATACCAAGTACCCATCACAAACTCTTATCCCTCGCATTACATTATTTGCCATTTGCCTCTCGTTTTCCTCTCCCCCACTTCACCCTTGCCGTTTTATCGCCCTCTTTTTCCTTCCTGCCTTCTGTGCTGCTCGTTCTTTTGCATTTTTGCCTCATGTCTGAAACTAGGGAGGTTATCATTGATAAGGATAATAATATGGAAAACTTTGATGCTATTGATGATCCTCTTGAAAATCCTACTATTTTACACACTAAAAAGTTTCGGATTGGTAGCGGTAATATTATTGGGAAGGGAGTTATTCAAGATTTCTTTACTTGTGCCGGTGCTTTGCCCACCATGAGCGGGTCTATTCTTCATAAAACTAGTAGTCTCGCGGATGCTATATCTTTGCTCATAGTTGAACTTGAAAGACAATTTTTACATATGCATCCTTCCATACAAAGGATTTTCCTAGAATTTTCTAATATTGAGCATTCTTCTGTTAAGCGAGCAGCGACCATCTTTTTAGCTCATGAGTTCAGATTTATAATAAAAGAGGCCAATGAAATTTTTGCGCATTATAGGGTGGATTGCCGGCCGTCCTCCCATAGAAGCAATCCTTTTTTATCAAGAAGACATTATGCGTTTACGATCTTTAGATCATGTTGCTTTTAATGAAAACCTTAGAAAAAAGGTTCCTACCTGATGTTCTTGTTAACAGGATCTCTGAACTTAATGATAATTTTGCTATCCAGAACAATGGGTTAGTTTCCCTTGAACAAAGGCTCATGACTTTTTGCCAAAAGAATGCTTATAATGATGAATTGGTTGTGCAATATGAGGGGCCAAAGGAGGAACCAATACCTCCCGAGCTTGATCTTGGGGACTTTTGTCCATTAAATTTAGCCCTTTTGATTACTTTTGCTTGCCACAAAGAAAACTTGCTGCTGAATGTAGGGAGTATGAGATGAGTTTTCGCGATTTACCTTATCATTATCATGGCAATACCTAGATCTATCTTGCTTTTATGCCTAGCTAGGGGCGTTAAACGATAGCGCTTGTTGGGAGGCAACCCAATTTTATTTTTTTCTGCTTTTTGTTCTGTTTAGTAATAAATAATTCATCTAGCCTCTTTTTAGATGTGGTTTTATGCTTTTAATTAGTGTTTGTGCCAAGTAGAACCTTTGGGAAGACTTGGGGAAAGTCTTTGCGATCTTGCTGTAAAAAACAGAAACTTTAGCGCTCACGAGATTTGCTGCCATTTTTACTGGAGAGTGCGATTAGGTTGATTCTATTTTGAAGATGATTAATAGATAAATTTCTCACGTCCAGAAATTTATTTTAATTTTTTGGGGTTACAGAAGTATTCGAAACCTACAGATTACTACAGACTGTTCTGTTTTTGACAGATTCTGTTTTTCGTGTGTTGTTTGCTTATTTTGATGAATCTATGGCTAGTATCGGAGGTTATGAACCATAGAGAAGTTGGAATACAGTAGGTTTAACACCAAAATAAATAAAGAATGAGTTCATTACAGTACCTTAAGTGGTGGTTTGTTTTCTTATACTAACGGAGCTCATGAGATTTTCTGTTTAAGTTTTGTGTTGTGAAGTTTTCAAGTTTTGGGTAAAGATTTGATGGATTATGGAATAAGGAGTGGAAAGAGCCTAAGCTTGGGGATGCCCAAGGCACCCCAAGGTAAAATTCAAGGACAACCAAAAGCCTAAGCTTGGGGATGCCCCGGAAGGCATCCCCTCTTTCGTCTTCTTCTATCGGTAACTTTACTTGAGGCTATATTTTTATTCACCACATGATATGTGTTTTGCTTGGAGCGTCTTGTATGATTTGAGTCTTTGCTTTTTAGTTTACCACAATCATCCTTGCTGTACACACCTTTTGGGAGAGACACACATGAATTGAATTTATTAGAATACTCTATGTGCTTCACTTATATCTTTTGAGCTAGATAATTTTGCTCTAGTGCTTCACTTATATTTTTAGAGCACGGTGGTGGTTTTATTTTATAGAAATTATTGATCTCTCATGCTTCACTTATGTTGGGAATATAGCTACCAGGTATGACCCGCCCAAGAGGGGTCGGGTCAACCCCAATGGCGGGTTACTAGAAGAAGCCTAGTAAATGTTCAAGGTGATAGTTTATTAAGACTTGTAGAAAGCCTAAGCCCAGAGGCGGCTTAAGGCCCAATATTGTGAACCGCCATATGTAGAGAAAGACTTGTAAATAAAGGCATATAAAAGAAGTCACTGAGCCAGACACGTTTTATGAGCCGACTGAGACTCTGTAGGCCGCCAGGCGTCAACCCGTGTATATAAGGGGACGACCCGGCGGCGGCTTAGGACAAGAAACAAGAGATCGATAGCCAAGCTAGCAGATTCGCTCCCTGGTCATTGAAACCTAGCAATACAACATCAACTGGACTAGGCCTTACCTTCACCGTAAGGGGCCGAACCAGTATAAACCTCTCGTGTCATTTGTCCTGATTAACCCCTTTAAGCTTCCTAGCTGCGATGGCGCTACGACTAAGTCATTTCGCTAGGACATCTTCCATGACAATTCCATGACAGTTGGCGCCCACCATGGGGCCAGCGCACGATGGATTTGAGTTCTTGAAGGGCAGCTTTGAAGGGCTCAAGGGATACGTTGTGGGCCGGATGACCAAGAGTCGTCGCGGCAAGCTCTACATCGACGACGAAGGCTGGGGCCCCGAGGCCGGCTCAATTGAGTACGGGTACCGGGTCCCCTTCGGCGGAATTCCATGTCTTCATCGGCCGGATCGGCGAATCGGGCCCTGAGCCGGACGTCTGCACCAACCTCATCAAGACGGCTCAGCACGCGAGATCCGCCCGGGCTCAACCTGTCGTGAGGCATGCCTTCGTGGGTTGCATCCATGGAGGTGAATTCTCTGAAGGATCAGTGGATGGAGGTGAGATGGCCATCTGTTCTGACGGTGAGTCGTCCTCAGGTGAGACGGATTATTTGTATCAGTTACAAGATGGCATGCTTGGGGGCTGTTCCGATGGCAGCAGTATTCCGGACCTCTCTGAGTCGCCGAATCGAGCCGGAATTTTCATGGCTGGGACCCAACCCGGGCCGGACTCTAAGGCTGGCAACTCTACGGCTGCAGCAACAATAACCACCGGGTCGGTAGCAGCTGGGTCAGGAGACCCCGTGCGCCCCCGGCTTAGGTGCTTAGGTGCTAATGGACCTCATGGATAAGTTGACGACTCTGTTGACTGCTGTAGTGGAGCCGGCGGATAAGGCTCAGCATGACGCGGAGGTGGCACAGCTGCACGAAGAGATGGCACGGGCCAAGGAAAATTTAGCAGCAGAAGAGGTCAGGATGGCCGCGGAGCGGGCGGCTTTGGATGCTCGTGCTCAGCAGCTTCAGGCAGAGACTTTCCAGCTCTCGGTGGATCTGAACGCGTCAAATGCGGTCATGAGGAGAAGGCACCAGAAAACTCAGTCACGTCTGCCTCTGACTTACGACCCTAGGAATCTCTTCCACACACCCGGGGCTGGTCCAAGTAACCCACCGGAGGCAAACCGGATCACGACACCCGGGGCTGGGCGCTGGTTCAACCACATGCCATGGAGCCACCCCATATGAATACTGCTCTGCCTCATTACACACCAATACCACCGGGTCACTTTTCTAACGCTTTGGAGAATCTCATCGCTGCGTCGGCTCGTTTGGCGGCTCTCCCGATGGAAGGCGACTCTCCGACAACAATTGAAACACGAAGGGTGAGAGAACTTCTTCAGACGGCTCTGGCGCAGCAGGATGCTTACTTTTATAGTCAAGACAGAATCCATTCAACCCCTTATCCAAGCCGGAGCCCGAGCTATAGCAGGCATATGGACTCAGCCGCTATGTCGAGTAATGCTCAACACCGTAACCAACCGCGTAGGCATGAGCCGGCGCAGGGGGGGGCCTTAACTTGACGGATCAAGAGAGAATCCGTCAAGAGGCTGAGCGGGCGGTTCAACTGGTAGTTGAGCAGGGGGCTCATCAGGCGTTTTCGGTTTATCCGGCAACCTCTGTTGAGGCAGGAGTGGCCACAAGAACAGGAGGTGTCCCTTGCGTAGTGCTGGCTATACGTAATGAGCGCTTGCCAAAAGACTTTAAGGGGCCTCGTAAGGTGCCTAATTACACGGCTGACATACAGGCTGGGGCATGGATTGAAAGTTATGAGATGGCGATGGAGCTGTTGGAGGTCGGCGATGCAGCAATGGCTAAGTATTTCACTATGATGTTGGATGGAACGGCTCGCACTTGGTTGAAAGAGTTGCCACCCAACTCCATCGGCTCATGGGCGGAATTAAAATCCCGGTTCATTCAGAACTTCAAGGACACATGTAAACAACCTATGTCAATCATGGACTTGACTAATTGTAAGCAGGAGGAAGGTGAATCTGAAAGTGCGTTATATCGACTAGAGGGGGGTGAATAGGCGATTTTTATGAAAGTCTTCAAAACGTGGAAGTTATGAAGATAGACGATAGAAATAAACCTATTACCCTGCAGCGGAAGGTAGACTACACTAGGCAAGCCATAGTCAAGTATTCAATAGAGTGAAAGCACAATGACTAATAGCAGCAATGTAGTAAGGATCAGGTAGGAAGATATTGTGAAGCCACGCAGAACACGCACTCACTCAGTGAAGACAAAAAAATAGTGCGAACATACAATGACTTCACAAGGAGTAACAGTAAGTAAAGGGAAGGGAAGATGAAACCAGTGACTCGCTGAAAACAATGATTTGTTGGACCAGTTCCAGTTGCTGTGACAACTGTACGTCTGGTTAGGGCAGCTAGGTATTTAAATCTTAGGACACACAGTCCCGGACACCCAGTCTTGAACACGCAGCTCAGGACACCCAGTCCTCACCGTATTCCCCTTGAGCTAAGGTCACACAGACCTCGCCCAATCACTCTGGTAAGTCTTCAAGGTAGACTCCCAAACCTTCACAGACTTTGTTCACCTGCAATCCACAATGTCTCTTGGATGCTCAGAATGCGACACCTAACCAGCTGGAGGATGCACAGTCCTCAAGTGTAATAAGTCTTCAGATCACACAGACAAGAAGACTTAAGTGATGCCTAATTCTCTTTGGCTCTGGGTGGTTAGGGCTTTATCCTCGCAAGGAATTCTCTCTCAAAGGCTTCGAGGTGGGTTGCTCTCAAACGACAAAAGCCGTACTTTGAATTTGAGCAGCCAACCGTTTATAGTTGTAGGGGGTGGGCTATTTATAGCCACTTGGCAACCCGACCTGATTTGTCCGAAATGACCCTGGGTCACTAAGGAACTGACACGTGTTCCAACGGTCAGATTTCAAACTCACACGGCAACTTCACTTGGGCTTCAAGCAAAGCTGACTTGCCCGACTTTGGACAAGATTCGCTCTCAAAGTCTTCACTCGAAGACATAGGTTTTGTTTAAGCGTCACTTCAGTCATTCTGACTGGTTCTCTTGGACCCCACTTAACAGTACGGTGGTTCCTATGACTCAACACAGAAGAAAGAGAACTACGAAAGATCTAAGTCTTCGAGCTCCATAGGATTCATGTGGTGTCTTCTCTTGTCATAGTCTTCAATGTGAATATCTTCATATACCACCTTTGACTTCAATGTCTTCATACATTTTTAGGGGTCATCTCTGGTAGGAAAACCGAATCAGTGAGGGACTTCTACCTGTGTTATCCTGCAATTCTCACAAACACATTAGTCCCTCAACTAGGTTTGTCGTCAATACTCCAAAACCAACTAGGGGTGGCACTAGATGCACTTACAATCTCCCCCTTTTTGGTGATTGATGACAAACTAGTTGAAGTTTTCAACAGGGAATATAATCTGTGAAATTGTAAAGGATAAGGAATTGTCTTCATAAGTTGCAAGGGCTCCCCCTGAAGATGTGCATATAAGTAATTTGCTTTTGGAATGCAAATGCACATGGCAGGTTGTACTTGTGGAGATCCACTTCAACTTATGATGACAATCCACTATGCATGTGAAAGTATATGAAGATAATGACATGCATAATGGAAAATGGACGTCTGCAGAATGATCTAAGTGCGGAATTTATTGTCGCACATGCGGAATTTATCATCGCAACACAAGGTGGCAGATAAGTAGCAGACGACCATCGAGTTTAAGTGTTACAACTCAAAGAATCAAATCTAGCAAAACGAGAGTTGTAAGCACGAAGCAAGATATAAAGCACCCGCCCATATGGACCCGCTTGAAGACTATCAACCTCATATGCTTCTCCCCCTTTTGTCAGTAAGGACCAAAAAGGTTTGAAGACATAGAGCATCTACTCGTTCCCATGAGGAGTAGGTGAAGTAGCAGGGTCATTGGTGGTGTTTGGCAGTGCTGAAGAGCTTGCAGCAGAGTCGAAGCGTGCTGAAGGAGGTGGCGGTGAAGTAGCATCGTCTTCATCCTCGATCACTCTGGCATTCACAGTTGCAGTAGAGGAAGAGAACTCAGAGTCTTCAAGGGATGGAGTTCGTCGCAGCACTGCCCTTCGAGGAGGTGTGGAGTCAAACTTGAATCACTCAGTGAAGCCATCCTCTTGAAGATCATCTTCAGAACACATCAGCGTTAGCCCTTTCCATGTGCGGCGAGAGGTTTCATGGGCAACAAAAGCATTCTTGGTGGCAAGATTGTGAATGCGATTAACATCCACCAAGAGGCTTTGCATCTGACGCTTCAGCCAGTCATGATGCCTATCCTGTTTCTGATGAAGAGCCACAAGAAGCTCTTAGTCGTTGAGAACACGAGTGCGCTTCTTGGGTCGTGGAGCAGTTGTACTGTCAGTGGCTTCAGTGAGAGCAGGATGCGGTGCACGTGTAGTGCCAGCCAAAGGATACACACGAGTTACGGCTTCCACGCCTTCAACGTTCTGAGTGAAACTTTGATGCTCTGCATTCTGAAGACTGAGAGGTTCCTTGGCAGGCTCAGGATAGATGGCTTCAATAGACATATCCACATCAGGCAAAAAGATCCAATGGTTGCGGGCCGAGGGCTGATATGAGATAGCGGAGTGAAGTTTGATCAGCCGCATCACCCAAGGGGCGTAGAACTTCAAACCAAACAGATCAGAGCCAGATGCAGCAAGTTGGCGAATGAAGAAATCCTGTGTATTGAAGCATTTTCCATGAAGAATGTAGAAGACCAAAGTCTTCATTGCACCTTCCAGCTTGGCATGGGGAGAATGTCCTTCGATTGGCCAGAGAGTTCGCCTTATGATGTGATAAATGGTTCTTGGCAGATACTCAAGGTCTTCAACGAAGAACTCCGTGGGATAAGCAGCATCTTGGGGAAATGGCTTCATCATACTGAGCATCTGACTCATATTAGGTTCAGTCTTCTGAAAGATGCTCTTAATAGCTTCAATATGAAGCTGACAGCCATGCTCGTAGAGATCGCCAGGAGTGGGCAAACCAGTGAGCTCAATGATGTCAAAGGCTTTGGCTTCGTGATGAACGTTTCCTGTCATCCACTCCAGGACCCAAGTCTTCGGATCTCTGCTATACCCGCGGATGTGAAGTGTGGCATAGAATTGGAGCAGCAACTCTTCATTCCAATGCTCTTGGTCAGTGACGAACCGCAGCAGTCCAACCTCTTTGAAGCAATCCAGAGCTTCTTCCAGACAGGGCAGACCAGCTATTGCTTCAATGTCAAGGCGCTTGTGTGGGAAGATGCGACCTTGGTTGTAAAGAACGCATGAGTAATAGCTTCGCTGCGGATAACTCCAAAACTGATCAGATGATATTCTTTCCCTGGAGTAGGGGTTCCTGGAGCTGTTGAAGAATGTGTTGTCTACTCTGAAGCCATTGATATTGAAGGAGCCAGGTGCTGATGCAGGACCTGGGAACCTTGGCAATCTTGGGATTGGCTTCTGTACCTGAGGCCTGTGCTCAACATGATAGTCGAACTGGGGACCGGCAGAAGACTCAGGAACAGAAGTGGCGGGATCAGTGGCTTCGCTGACTTCTGGTGCTTTTGTTGGTGAGGGCTCCACATTAGCTTCAGCCATGACAGCGTCAGTGGCTTCAGTGGTGTTGTTGGTGGCAGCCTCAAGATGTTCAACCTCCACTTGACGAGCAGGAGGATCGGTCATGATCACGTTCTCCTCGAGAACTGCTTCTTGGTGGGACAGGGGAGTGGCAACTTGTGGGACTTCTTCTTCCGCGGCTGATGCAGCCGGATTGTCTTCAGCAGAGACTTGAGGCCTTGGACCTTTGCGAAGCATGCGCAATGCGGGTGACGCCTGTGGATTTGCTGTTGGCTGGGCCTCAAGGTCTTCATTCTCTTGTGGGCGATCCTCCCATGAAGCATCCTGTGCAATTGGCGTCAGTGGACGACCAATGCTGATGAGTTCGATGTGCGTTAGCATAGGCGATGATACCTGTTGGTATTCTAGCTGAGGAAGGGCTGCATCATATTCAACATGGTCATGATGACTTCAGCAGCGATGGGATCAGCTGCTGGAAAGTCTTCAGCTTCATGAGCCTCTGTGAAAGCAGACTCATGGACAGTCAGTTGACGTTCTTGTGGATCGGCGTCGGGGTGAACCATGGAAATGGGTTCAACAATCAAGGGCTCTGTGGGAGCAGCCCGTTCCTTCTTGGTCATTCTTTTCTTCTTGGCGGGGGCAGTAGCAGAGGCTTCAGGATGTTTTCTCTTCCTTGCTTCAGCCTCAGCAGTCCTGGTCTTCTTCAGTTCTGAAGCGGTTGACCTGACCTTTGGCTTCGGGCCAGTCATGCTAGTTGGGAAGACAAGGGGATCTGCCTCCTGCCTTGGTGCTTCAGGTTCAGCCATAGCGGGCTTCTTCTGCTTCTTGGCAGCCATCCTGGGGTCGATGCCAGGACGCCCAAGGGCCTTGCGCTTCTCAGCCTCATTGTAGGCTTGCACACACCTATCAGCCAGGACCTTCATGCGCTCACGAGAACCCTGAGCTTCTGCACGTTTCTTTAGAAAGGCTTCCTTGAGCTCGTGCAGCATAATGTTGAAATTCTTCGCGTCTTGCACGCTGAGCTTGGCCATATGCTTCTTGAACTGAGATTTCTCAAAGTCAATCTTCTGCTTCAGTTCAACAATGCGCTGGGCGATAGCTAACTCTGAAGCAATGGCGCCATGGAAGGCGACACTGAGGCCAATGGGTAGTTGGAGATCGTCGAAGCTGATGTTTGGCGTGTCAAACCATTCATCAACAAAGTTGTGGATGATTGTTACATCAAAGAGAGGCAGATCATTGAAGATTTCTGCTTCTTCTTTGCTCTTGATGAGTTGCTCAAGAGCGTCATCTGCAAGATCTTGATCACTTGATAGATCAATGGCATCATTGCGCAGAATGGAAGCAGCTGTTAGCTCTTGGCCGGTGTGTGGCAGAGGCATCTTGCCCTTCTGGGGCTTGGAGATGCGTGATAAATCTTCGGACTGCACACTGTCTTCAGGAGGTGCAGTTGCCAGTGGCTTCGCCCGGGAGATTTTTGGTGAAGGGCAGGCTTTGAAGCTTTAGGCTTCTTCAACTTCATTGGCTTCAGCGCTGCAGGCGCTTCTTCAGATTCAGCGTCAGCTGCAGGCTCATTCACTGCAGTCCCTTGAACTAAGATGCGGGTGATGAGGCCTTCAAGGTTGTCGAAAGGACCGATGACATTGGGTTCTGCATCTCGTGTGCCATCTGCCCTTGGTGCTGAGGGACCAGGGTTGAAGTCTAACCCCAAAGTCTTCTTATTCTGTTTTGCTGAGTTCTGTGCAAACTGGAAGTTGCGCTTGAACAGATTGTTGTCACGACACCATAGTAGTGACAATGGGTGTGCATCAGCTGGCTGTGGCCCACGGACCATGCAGGGATAGAAGCCTTGAGCAATGGCTTCATCTCTGGACCTGGGTAGAAGATTCTTGTATTGGATGTCTCCCCACGGTCTCTTGATGGCATTTTTCTCAGCATACTCCTGGGTAACAAATCTGTATTTGAACCATTGTTCTGCCCAATATCTTCGAATCCATTGGATTCGGGTCTTACACTGATTGTAATCCTCTTCAGGATCTGTCTTGTACATTTCTGAGAGTTCATCTGGCAGATCTCTGGATGTTCCGCCACGACGCTGTCTGCCACCCTTCCTTGCTGCTTTCTCTGAAGCCATAAACTTTAACTTGAAAGGCTTCAACACGTTCAAAGGCTTCAAAGGTTTTCTCTTGCTGGACCAACAGGAACTGGCTTCGGGAGAACTTATGTGATGCTGTAAGAATTCTGCAAATGAATGCAGACTATGAGAACCAAAGGATTCTCCCACGGACATGTACCTGTGACAGCATTAAGGTGCGAGGGAAGGGGAAGAGGTCATATGCATTCTCAGAAGATTTTGAAGATAAATCAGTTTAGAAGACATTGAGCTCATCGTGCGAAGACATTCACTCATAGATAAGAAGTTGGTTCCAGATTTGTACGAATCCATAGATCAGTACAAGTGAGGAATCTAACTACTTTGTGAAGCATAAGTGAATATACTAGGCATGTTATGAGATGCAGTATGAGAGAGATCTAACTTGTGTGAATAGAAACTGCTTGTGGTAGAAAGTGACAAATCCATAGGATCAACGGTGCTGTAAAAAGGAAGTTTTATTTACCACACTAAGAACTGCTAGACGAAGTGGAAGATGAGGCCGAGAAGTTCGATCTTCTGTGCCCTAACTTGGCGACGGAGGACACCTACGGCGACGGCGGAGAGGACGATGTCCGCGGTCGGCGTGAAGACGACGTCGGAGAGGTTGCGGCAGTGAAGCGCTTCGTCGCCGGCGTCGTCGAGGGCTAGCGGTGGCGCTAGGGTTCGTGCGAGGGTGGAAGAAGAGATAATGACCGCTGTGAGTGTGTATTTATAGGTACAGGGGCGGCACTGTGCTATTACACAGGTGCCCTAGCGATTCGCATCTGAGGAACACAGGGCCATTATGCGGAATTTTGGGGTTTGTTCCACATCCCACGCATGCCTGGATTGTCGGGTGGTCGTTCCTACTTCTCCGGATTTCATGTGGAGGAATGAGCATTGAAAACGGACTTAATGGTTGTCTCTGTATCTTCTGCTGACAAGGACGCAGAGAAAACATTCGACAGTTTCAATAGAATGCATATGATTTGGAGAGATAGAATTTGTGATAGAAAGCATAGAGAGGTTAGGGTCCGATCACATTCACTTAGTTCAAAACATTCAACAATGAAGACATAGCTATAAGTGAATGCTGTAGAGGACAGAACACTAGTATATATATATAATCAACATAGTGAAGATAATCATGAAGACATGTTGAGATTGAAGCCAAACAAATGTGAAGACATTGACAAGGTAACGCCATGAGTGAAACACTTCAAAATAGAACATTTGGTGGTGGCGTTACCCACCGTATAGGAAGTATTAGACCCAGACACGGCGCACAATTATCGTGGCGCTCCGAAGTCAAATTCCACATTAATGTATTCACACTTAGAATGTATGTCTTCATTGATTGAAGATATACTTTACTTCGTGTGTTGCACATCTAAGTCATCAATATGCATAAGGGTGTAGGATGTGTGCCTGATCACAGGACATTTGAGGATTCCAGATATTTAGCTCACACCGTAACTTGCAACTCTTCTCATCCAAGGGCTTGGTGAAGATATCTGCCAATTGCTCTTCAGTGTTGACGTGTATGATATCAATATCTTCCTTCACAACATGATCTCTGAGAAAGTGATGACGAATTTCAATGTGCTTTGTCTTCGAGTGCTGAACTGGGTTGTTGGCAATCTTGATGGCGCTTTCGTTGTCGCAGTAGAGTGGCACTTGCTTCAGATGAATGCCATAGTCTTTGAGCGTTTGCTTCATCCACAGAAGCTGAGCGCAGCAAGATCCAGCAGCAATGTATTCAGATTCAGCAGTGGAGAGAGATACACAGTTCTGCTTCTTTGAAGACCAACATACAAGTGATCGTCCCAGAAAATGACATGTGCCTGATGTAGACTTGCGATCCACCTTGTCACCAGCATAATCAGCATCCGAGAATCCAACCAGATCAAACTCTGAGCCCTTTGGATACCATAATCCTAGAGTTGGGGTGTGAGCCAAATATCGAAGAATTCGCTTCACAGCTAAGTGATGCGACTCCTTTGGTGCCGCTTGGAATCGAGCACACATGCAAACACTAAGCATAATATCTAGGCCTAGATGCACATAGATAAAGTAAAGAACCAATCATGGAGCGGTATACCTTTTGATCGAACTCTTTACCATTGTCGTCAGGACCCAGATGATGCTTGGCTGGCATTGGCGTCGTGAAGCCTTTGCAGTCTTGCATACCGAACTTCTTCAGGCAATCTTTGAGATACTTCTCTTGAGATATGAAGATGTCGTTGCGTTGCTGTCGTATTTGAAGACCCAGAAAGAACTTCAGCTCTCCCATCATAGACATTTGATATTGCTCTTGCATCATATATCCAAACTCTTCACTGTACTTCTGATTGGTGCAGCCGAAGATAATGTCATCCACATATATTTGGCACACAAACAGTTCACCATCATATGTCTTCGTGAAGAGAGTGGGGTCGAGAGAACCAGGTATGAAGCCTTTGCTCTTCAGGAAGTATTTGAGTGTGTCATACCAGGCCCGAGGGGCTTGTTTGAGGCCATACAGTGCCTTGTTGAGCTTGTATACCATGTCAGGATGTTTTGGATCTTCAAAGCCAGGAGGTTGTGCAACATACACTTCTTCTTCAATCTTGCCATTGAGGAAGGCGCTCTTCACATCCATTTGATAAAGAAGTATGTTATGATGATTTGCATAGGCCAGCAGTATGCGTATGGCTTCAAGTCTAGCCACAGAGCAAATGTTTCATCGAAGTCAATCCCTTCAACTTGAGTGTATCCTTGAGCAACGAGACGAGCTTTGTTTCTGACAACTTGACCATGCTCATCTTGCTTGTTGCGATATATCCATTTGTGCCTATTATATTGTAGGATCAGGACGCTTAACCAGTTCCCATACATTATTCAGCTCAAACTGTTGAAGCTCTTCTTGCATAGCTTGAATCCATTCAGGTTCCATGAAGGCTTCTTCAACTTTCTTGGGTTCTGTTATTGAGACGAATGCGAAGTGCCCACAGAAATTTGCTAGTGAGTTGCCCTTGAACGAGTGAGTGGACCGTGCATTGATGCTATCAATTATTCTTTCAATCTGCACTTCATTGGCAACGCGAGGATGTACAGGGCGAAGATTTTGCTCTTGCTGATCATTGTCGTTGTTAGAAGGAATGTCTTCAGGCTGAGCATTGTCTTCATGTTGATCAGGTGCTGAGATGATAAGTTCTTCTTCAGGATGAGCTTCAGAAGGTATAATTTCTCCAGTTCCCATTAGCTTGATTGATTCACTGGATGGAACTTCATCTAGCACATTTGGCAGTGCTCTCTTTGTGAACCGTTGGTCTCATCGAACCGCACATCCACTGTTTCAACCACTTTGTAATGAAAGAGATTGAAGACTCTGTAGGAGTGCGAATCCTTTCCATATCCAAGCATAAAACCCTCATGTGCTTTTGGTGCAAACTTTGAGGTGTGATGTGGGTCCTTGATCCAGCACCTTGCGCCAAATACTCTGAAGTAACTGACATTTGGCTTCTTGCCAGTAAGGAGCTCATAAGATGTCTTGTTCAGAAGCTTGTGAAGATAAACACGATTGATTGTATGGCATGCAGTATCAATGGCTTCAGGCCAGAATTTTCTTGGAGTCTTGTATTCATCTAGCATCGTTCTGGCCATCTCAATGAGTGTTCTGTTCTTGCGTTCGACGACGCCATTCTGCTGTGGCGTGTACGGGGCTGAGAATTCATGTGTGATGCCCAAGGTATCAAGATATGTATCAAGGCCAGTGTTCTTGAATCAGTGCCATTGTCACTTCTGATGTGCTTTATCTTGGCGCCATAGTTGTTCATTGCTCGATTGGCGAAGCGTCTGAAGACATCCTGCACTTCAGTCTTGTAAAGGATTATGTGCACCCAAGTATATCTAGGATAATCATCAACAATGACAAAGCCATAGAGACAAGCAGTAGTAGTAAGAGTTGAGTATTGAGTGGGACCGAAAAGATCCATGTGAAGCAGTTCGAAGGGTCGAGTAGTGGTCATGATTGTCTTCGAGGGATGTTTGGCCCTCGTCATCTTCCCTGCTTCACAGCACGCATAAGTTGATCTTCTTGAACTTGAACCCCGATGCTATGACATGCTTCTTCTTTGCAAGGTGTGGAGGTTCCTCATGCCAGCATGCCCTAGCCTCCGATGCAGAGCCAGCATTCTGAAGCTTTTGCTAGAAGGACATTACGGCGAAGTTGTGGTCCCGCTGAGAAATCTACCACGTACAATCATCTTTTTCGATACCCTTCAAATAACTAGAGACTTGTCAGATTCCATTAGTACAAGGCAACGATATTTTCCAAATATTACGATCATGTTCAAATCGCAAAGCATTGATACAGACATTAAGTTGAAGCCAAGGGATTCAACAAGCATGACTTTATCCATGTGTTGATCCCTTGAGATTGCAACTCTACCTAGACCCAATACCTTACTTTTACCAGTGTCAGCAAATGTGATGTGGCTCTTGTCGGATGGACGTAAGGTTGAGTCCATAAGAAGGCTTCTTTTACCAGTCATGTGATTTGTACACCCACTATCAATAATCCATTCTGAAGACACTGGTGTCGTACCCTACATTGCAGTTAGGGGGATAGGCTTCACCAAGAGCTGATCGTAGAAACTTGATTTTCTGTCACGTTGATTCTCAACCTCACTCTGAAATTCCTTGAACTTTTCAAAGGTCTCAGACTTGTGTTTCATTAAGTAGACATACCCATATCTACTCAAGTCATCAGTGAGGGTGAGAACATAACGATAGCCACCGCGAGCCTCAACACTCATTGGACCGCACACATCAGTATGTATGATTTCCAATAAGTTGGTTGCTCGCTTCCATTGTTCCTGAGAACGGAGTCTTGGTCATTTTACCCATGAGGCATGGTTCGCACGTGTCAAATGATTCGTAATCAAGAGACTCTAAAAGTCCATCTGCATGGAGCTTCTTCATGCGTTTGACACCTATGTGACCAAGGCGGCAGTGCCACAAGTATGTGGGACTATCATTATCAACCTTACATCTTTTGGTACTCACACTATGAACATGTGTAGTAATACGCTCGAGATTCATTAAGAATAAACCATTGACCATAGGAGCATGACCATAAAACATATCTCTCATATAAATAGAACAACCATTATTCTCGGATTTAAATGAGTAGCCATCTCGTATTAAACGAGATCCTGATACAATGTTCATGCTCAAAGATGGCACTAAATAACAATTATTGAGGTTTAAAACTAATCCCGTAGGTAAATGTAGAGGTAGCGTGCCGACGGCGATCACATCGACCTTGGAACCATTCCCGACGCGCATCGTCACCTCGTCCTTTCCAGTTTCCGTTTATTCCGCAGCTCCTGCTTTGAGTTACAAATATGAGCAACGGCACCGGTATCAAATACCCAGGAGTTACTACGAGTACTGGTAAGGTACACATCAATTACATGTATATCAAATATACCTTTGGTGTTGCCGGCCTTCTTGTCCGCTAAGTATTTGGGGCAGTTCCGCTTCCAGTGACCCTTCCCTTTGCAATAAAAGCACTCTGTCTCAGGCTTGGGTCCATTCTTTGACTTCTTCCCGACAGCTTGCTTGCCGGGCGCAGCAACTTCCTTGCCGTCCTTCTTGAAGTTCTTTTTACCCTTGCCCTTCTTGAACTTAGTGGTTTTTCATCATCAACACTTGATGTTCCTTTTTGACTTCTACCTCTGCTGATTTCAGCATTGAAATACTCAGGAATGGTCTTTTCCATCCCCTGCATATTGAAGTTCATCACAAAGCTCTTGTAGCTTGGTGGAAGCGACTGGAGGATTCTGTCAATGAACCGCGTCATCCGGGAGATTAACTCCCAGCTGAGTCAAGCGGTTATGTAACCCAGACATAGTGAGTATGTGCTCACTGACAGAACTATTTTCCTCCATCTTACAGCTGAAGAACTTTATCGGAGACTTCATATCTCTCGATCCGGGCATGAGCTTGAAAAACCATTTTTTAGCTCTTCGAACATCTCATATGCTCATGTCTCTCAAAACGCTTTTGGAGCCCCGGCTCTAAGCTGTAAAGCATGCCGCACTGAACGAGGGAGTAGTCATCAGTACGTGTCTGCCAAGCGTTCATAGCGTCTTGGTTCTGTGGGACGGGTGGATCACCTAGCGGTGCTTGTAGGACATAATCTTTCTTGGCAGCTATGAGGATGATCCTCAGGTTCCGGACCCAGTCCGTATAGTTGCTGCCATCGTCTTTCAGCTTGGTTTTCTCTAGGAACGCGTTGAAATTGAATACAACGTTGGCCATTTGATCTACAGGACATATTGTAAAGATTTTAGACTAGTTCATGATAATTAAGTTCATCTAATCAAATTATTAATGAACTCCCACTCAGATTAGACATCCCTCTAGTCATCTAAGTGTTACACGATCCAAGTCGACTAAGCCGTGTCCGATTAACACGTGAGACGGACTAGTCATCGTCGGTGAACATCTCCATGTTGATCGTATCTTCCATACGACTCGTGTTCGACCTTTCGGTCTCTGTGTTCCGAGGCCATGTCTTCACATGCTTAGGCTCGTCAAGTTAACCCTAAGTGTTTTTGCATGTGTAAAACTTCTTACACCCGTTGTATGTGAACGAAAGGATCTATCACACCCGATTAACACGTGGTGCTTCGAAAGCGACGAACTGTAGCAACGGTGCACAGTTAGGGGAGAACACTTCTTGAAATTGTTGTAAGGGATCATCTTATTTACTACCGTCGTTTTAAGTAAACAAGATGCAAAACATGATAAACATCACATGTAATCAAATAATAATAGTGACATGATATGGCCAATATCACATAGCTCCTTTGATCTCCATCTTGGGGCTCCATGATCATCCTTGTAGATCGTCATACTCATCGACATGTAAGTCGTGATTCCTTGTACAAGAACATGATCAATCTCATACATCACATATATCATTCATCACATCCTTTTGGCCATATCACATCACATAGCATACCCTGCAAAAACAAGTTAGACGTCCTCTAATTGTTGTTTGCATGTTTTACGTGGCTGCTATGGGTTTCTACCAAGAACGTTTCTTACCTACGCAAGACCACAACGTGATATGCCAATTGCTATTTACCCTTCATAAGGACCCTTTTCATCGAATCCGATCCGACTAAAGTAGGGAGAGACAGACACCCGCTAGCCACCTTATGCAACTAGTGCATGTCAGTCGGTGGAACCTGTCTCACGTAAGAGTACGTGTAAGGTCGGTCCGGCCGCTTCATCCCACGATGCCGCCGAATCAAGATAAGACTAGTAACGGCAAGCATATTGAACAAAATCAACGCCCACAACTACTTTGTGTTCTACTCGTGCAAGAGAACTACGCATAGACCTAGCTCATGATGCCACTGTTGGGGAACGTTGCAGAAAACAAAATTTTCCTACGGTTTCACCAAGATCCATCTAGGAGTTCATCTAGCAACGAGTGATTAGATGCATCTACGTACCTTGTAGATCGCGAGCGGAAGCGTTCAAAGAACGGGGATGATGTAGTCGAACACGACGTGATTCAAATCACCGATGATCTTAGCACCGAACGGACGGTGCCTCCGCGTTCAACACACGTACGGAACGGATGACGTCTCCTCCTTTCTTGATCCAGCAAGGGGGGAAGAGAGGTTGATGAAGATCCAGCAACACGACGGCGTGGTGGTGGATGCAGGGCGTCACAGTAGCAGGGCTTCGCCTATACTGCGAGAGAGAGACGTAAGGGGACCAGAGAGGAAGCACCGAAGGCTGCAGGTATGCAGTCCCTCCTCAACTATATATAGGGGAAGGGGGGGGTGCGCCCTAGGAGATCCAATCTCCTAGGTGCGGGCGGCCAAAGGGGAGGGTTTCCCTCCCCCCAAGGCACCTCGGGGTGCCTTCCACCACTTGGACTCCTCCGTGGTGGAAACCCTAGGCGCATGGGCCTAGTAGGGCTGGTGCCCTTGGCCCATATAGGCCAAGGCGCACCCCCTACAGCCCATGTGGCCCCCCGGGACAGGTGGCCCCACCCGGTGGGCCCCCGGGACCCCTCCGGTGGTCCCGGTACAATACCGATAACCCCGAAACTTGTCCCGATGGCCGAAACAGCACTTCCTATATATAATTATTTACCTCCGGACCATTCCGGAACTCCTCGTGACGTCCGGGATCTCATCCGGGACTCCGAACAACATTCGGTTACTGCATATACATATCTTCATAACCCTAGCGTCACCGAACCTTAAGTGTGTAGACCCTACGGGTTCGGGAGACAAGCAGACATGACCGAGACGACTCTCCGGTCAATAACCAACAGCGGGATCTGGATACCCATGATGGCTCCCACATGCTCCACGATGATCTCATCGGATGAACCACGATGTCGAGGATTAATCAACCCCGTATACAATTCCCTTTGTCAATCGGTATGTTACTTGCCCGAGACTCGATCGTTGGTATCCCAATACCTTGTTCAATCTCGTTACCGGCAAGTCACTTTACTCGTACCGTAATGCATGATCCCGTGATCAACCACTTGTCACCTTGAGCTCATAATGATGATGCATTACCGAGTGGGCCCAGTGATACCTCTCCGTTATATGGAGTGACAAATCCCAGTCTCGATCCGTGTCAACCCAACAGACACTTTCGGAGATACCTGTAGTGCACCTTTATAGTCACCCAGTTACGTTGTGACGTTTGATACACCCAAAGCACTCCTACGGTATCCGGGAGTTACACGATCTCATGGTCAAAGGAAAAGATACTTGACATTGGAAAAGCTCTAGCAAACGAACTACACGATCTTTGTGCTATGCTTAGGATTGGGTCTTGTCCATCACATCATTCTCCTAATGATGTGATCCCGTTATCAATGACATCCAATGTCCATAGCCAGGAAATCATGACTATCTGTTGATCAACGAGCTAGTCAACTAGAGGCTTACTAGGGACATATTATGGTCTATGTATTCACACGTGTATTACGATTTCCGGATAATACAGTTATAGCATGAATAAAGACAATTATCATGAACAAAGAAATATAATAATAATGCTTTTATTTATGCCTCTAGCGACCGTTATTCCAACCTTACATGCGCAACCACTCTACCCTTGTATGGGAAAGGGCATTATTGATTACCTAGGCCGATACTAGCTTGGAGCCCGCATTACTAGTGACGGGAGAGTTGTTGGTGCGCTCTCTCGGGACGGGGTCGTGCCAGGTAGGGCGGCCATGACTGTTTTCACAGGGCACCGGATACACCGTTGTGTCCCCTCTCGGATGTTACGATCTCGAGTGAGTCTCGTATGATGTATGTCGGTGTCAAAACCGGCGGATCTCGGGTAGGGGGTCCCGAACTGTGCGTCTAGGCTGGATGGTAACAGGAGGCAAGGGACACGAAGTTTTACCCAGGTTCGGGCCCTCTCGATGGAGGTAAAACCTTACGTCCTGCTTGATTAATATTGATGATATGGGTAATACAAGAGTAGATCTACCACGAGATCGGAGAGGCTAAACCCTAGAAGCTAGCCTATGGTATGATTGTTGTTGTGTATGTTGTCCTACGGACTAAAACCCTTCGGTTTATAGACACCGGAGAGGGTTAGGGTTACGCAAAGTCGGTTACAATGGTAGGAGATCTGCATATCTGTATCGCCAAGCTTGCCTTCCATTGCAAGGAAAGTCCCCATCGGACACGGGACGAAGTCTTCAATCTTGTATCTTCATAGTCCAGGAGTCCGGCTAAAGCTATAGTCCGGCTATCCGAACACCCCCTAATCCAAGACTCCCTCAGTAGCCCCTGAACCAGGCTTCAATGACGACGAGTCCGGCGCGCAAATTGTCTTCGGCATTGCAAGGCGGGTTCCTCCTCCAAGTACTCCATAGAAGATTTTGAACACAAAGATAGTGTCCGGCTCTGCAAAATAAGTTTCCACATATTGCCATAGAGAGAATAATATTTACACAAATCTAATCTGCTGACGTATTCCGTAGTGCGACACACCACGGCCAAGCCTTTATCCGAGTCGTTTCATTATCCCACCTCAGCGCGTCATGCAAGGCGGTTTCCTTGGCACGTCTTGTTAAAGCAAAGATCGTGTCCCCTTATTTCGGGATTCTCATCAATACGGGTGTGGGTAACCCAACCGCGCCATTGATTACGGCGCTTGGAGATAAGCGAGTTTTACCAGGCTGGTGGGGACACGTAGTTGCGTCCACCCATATAAGGGGATAAGGATCCACCTTTTTACCTACGCCTTCTTCCTCCCTTGCTTATCCATTCTCGTGCACTCGAGCTCCAGCGCCCAAGTCCGCACTCCCCACCTCAACCTTCTCCAGCCATGTCCAGAGTGGGAGGCAAGTGGATGGTCTCCTCCGTCACGGAGGGACACATCAAAAAACTAAGGAAGGTCGGATACTTGTCAAACGACATTGCGCACAGGCTTCCCGAAAAGGGGCAGCTCATCCCCACCCCTAGGCACCATGAGAGGGTGGTGTTCCTCCCCCATTTCCTCCGCGGACTGGGTTTCCCTCTTCACCCATTTGTCCGGGGGCTCATGTTCTACTATGGCCTGGATTTCCACGATCTGGGCCCGAACTTTGTCCTCAACATCTCGGCGTCTATCATCGTGTGTGAGGCTTTCCTCCGCATCCGCCCCCATTTCGGCCTATGGCTCAGCACTTTCAATGTCAAGCCGAAGGTGGTGCGTCGCAACCAGGCGGAGTGCGGAGGCGCCATGGTGGGCAAGATGGCCAACGTCTTATGGCTCGAGGGCTCCTTTGTGGAGACCCTGAAGGGGTGGCAATCGGGGTGGTTTTACATCACCGAGCCGCGTGACCCCGAATGGGTCGCACCACCCGAGTTTCGATCCGGACCCCCTACGCAGCTTACCTCCTGGAAGGAGACGGGCCTGTCGTGGGGTAAAAAAGGAGAGCTGACCGGACTCCAAACATGCATCCAAACCCTGCTAGACAAGAAGCTCAAGCTTGTCAATGTAGTCCAGGTTATGCTCATCCGCCTGATCCTCCCGTGTCAACAACGGGCTTTCAACCTGTGGGAGTTCGACCCGGCGCGGCACCAAACTCTGAGCAGGCTCTTCGACACGACGTACGAAGATGCCTGGAAGGTGCTTTTCAAGGGCGCCGAGGCCCCCGCATCCGCTACCGAGGATCGCGGATTCAGTACGCAGCATCACGCTCATGCGGTAAGCTGTTTTTTTCTTTTACAGGGTATCAGTTTTTCATAGTTTGACTCCATGCGGGATCTAAGCTCCCTTACCTTTGACAGGATTGGCAGGTGACGTCCGGACAGATCAACTGTCCGGCTCCTTTGCCCGAAGGCCCAGCGGACGCTCGCTTGGCGAAGCTGCTGGTTCCGGCACCCTATGTGGTGCCGGAGAAGAAGGCGAAAAAGGCCACGGGGACTCGAAAGAGTGCCCGGCGCCAGGAGGTGTCGATCCATCATCCGACGGTTCCGAGGCGCATTCCTCCCTGAAGACGAGGAGGAAGAAGAAGAGACCTCTCCCCCTCCAGCGGGAGGAGAGAAGAAAAGGAAGGCCGCCCTCTCTGGGGAGGCCGGAGGGTCCAAGAAGGGGAAAACCCTTCCTCCGGACTACTCCACCGACGCCGACGACGGGGAGAGGAGTGGCAGCCCAGGGCCAAGCCCCTGGCAAAATCGTAAGTATCCGGATACCAGAGTAATTCATAGTATTCGTTTATTGCACAGCTTTCCCTTATGTCGAATATGTTTATGCAGCCCACCCAAAGACCGGCTCGACGCGTCGTCGAGCGGCTCACTGGACTCGTCGGATGTGAACTCGCTTCCGACGGCTTTCCTCCCCCCGCCCTACGGACGACACCGAAGTGTTGTCCCAACAGGTTCCAAGCCGGGAGGAGGTGGTCCTGGAGGCGCCGCAAGGCGACCTCCCGGACTCCAGGAGTAAAGGGGATGAAACCCCCCAGGGCTCCAAGTCCGGCTCTAGGCCGGACACCGCTCCGGAACCTTCAAAGGTTCCAGAGTCCGGCGGGGGACCTCCTTCCAAGAGGAGCAAGCCCACCGTGCCGGTGACCCCCGTCCAACCGGAGGCGCCGGACAATCTGTTGGAGGCGCTCCAAGGTGCCTCCATCGACGAGGAGCACCGCACCATTATGAGTGCGGTGGTCCAGAAGGTTCAGTCCGCCAAGAGCGGACTGACTGAAGCTTGTACTAGCCTTTTAACAGGCTTTGAGGTAAGTAAAGAATGTGTAAATAATATTACCGCATAGACAGTAGCCCCTGATGCTCTGTTTGGCGTTCGGGAAGAAAAGCCGAATAGAGGATCAAATAAAATTCGCAGGAGTCTAACAAAAAGGAGTCAATATGCGTATGCAGGCTTCTCTGCTTGCGTCCGCCGCACTGACTGCGGAAGTGGACACGCTAAAGCAGAACCTCGAGCGGTCCGAGCAAGAGCTCGCGTGCCAAGAAGCAGCTCGAGGACAATGAAGGTAAGAAATACCTTGTTTAAATATATATAAAAAGGTGCAATTGCAAAAAATGACAGGATTATCGTGGCTATTGTAGGGGCCACGTCTGAGGTGGCGACCCTTAAGCAAGCGCTGGTCGAGGCCGAGAAGAGGGTGGCCACGGAGCGCACCGAGCGGGAGAAGTATGAGGCCGAGGTTGGCAAGGTACGGCAAGAGCTCCAGGCTCTCATGGAAAAACATGAGAGTTTGGAGCTTGACTCAAAGACGCGAGCGTCCGAGCTCGCGGTGGCTATGAAATTGCCAGTTCTAGCCTAAGGCCGAATCCCAGAAGACCCTCCAGGAGTTGGATGAGGTGAAGAAGATAGCGGCAGGTAAGGCATTATTTATGCAAAGCAAACACATAAACGTGAGTTAGTTGTTACTTACCCGAATCCGGAGCTCTCCAGGAGCGTTCGCAGATCTTCCCCGGAGTGTGTCCGATGCCGCCGAATTCTATCGAGCCGAGGAGGGAAGCTCGACAGAGAAGGTGTTCTGGTCTCAGTATGCTGAGGCCAGACAACCCATGCCCCTGAGCGACCAGCTGAAGCAACTGGTTGAGCTCCACAAGGCGGCCGAACAGGCCATGAAGGGCCTCATAGTTCGGCTGTGGCCTGGAGAGGCTCTGCCTGGGAGCTATTTCGGGCTGGTGCGGCGGCTGGTGGAGGCCTGTCCAAGGCTCGAAGTCATCAAGCGCTCCGTCTGCATTGAAGGTGCCCGTAGGGCCCTTGCCCGTGCTAAGGTGCACTGGGGCAAGCTGGATGCTGAGAAGCTTGTGAAGGACGGGCCACCGCCGGGGAAAGAGCATCGCAAGCCCGAGAATTATTATAAGGATGTTCTGAAGGGTGCCTGCCTTGTGGCGGATGAATGTTCTAGGGATGTAATTTTTGAGTGAAACTTGCTCGTTTTGTCCTGTGCGCTGAAAACTTGTTCATATGCGCTAAGCAATGCTGTTGGAATTTAAAATATTACCTTCTGTGCGGCTGTTTATCAATTCTGAGAGATGGCAAGTCGTCGGCTTCTGCCCCCATGCCGCTAGTGCTGGGGTGTTCGGGGATAAACCTGAGCGCTCTTTTCCATGTTTGGGTCCTTCGAGGGAGGCGCTCAGCCCAACGAACAAGGCAATCAGACTATAATGCGTGAACACTCTCACTTAGCCATAGAATTCTATAATTTTAAATTTCGGCGAAGCCCCTGGTATTCGGAAGACCGAGTTCGGGGCGCTATCCACGCCTTGGCCGGACAGAGCCGGCTCCTCGCTCTAAGCGGCATAAGTCTTTAGGGACTCGAAACCTCTCGAACAGCGACCAGCTCTCGCTTCATCATGACAGTCAGTTTTAGCTTTCTCCTACTGAGGTGCTCGACCCAGCTCAACTGGGGCACAATCGCAGTGGTTCTCCTAGTGCTACCATTAGCCGATATAGCGGAACGTAAGGCACCAAAACATAGGAGCCGGGCAAACCCAACTATTGACCCAAGACATGATTCGGAGCCGATGCATATAATGCTATAAGTTCGGGGTGCCGCACTTGTTAAAGTGTTCGGACTTCTCACACCATATTGAGGGGTACTAAAGCCCCTGGCGTATTTTGGCCGTACCAAACTGTACGGGTGCAACATGTCGTTAAGGAACATATATAAAAAGAGTAATGCAAAAATAGACAAAAGCTATGCATTGTTTATTAAAAAGGGCTGCGATCAAAGCAGAACGATACAAATAATGCGATAAGCAAAAGGTTGGACTATTTAACATGTCCGTTCCAGGGGCAAGCTGCGGAATAGTATGCGAAACAGGTATACTGCTCGTGATAGAGACCACCTGGGAGTTCCGTAATGCGGCGTGGCTTGTCTGCTTCCCTGGTTCTTGCATCGTTTGTGCGGCAATTGAACTGCCGAACAGGCCTTCCGAAGAAGTGGAGTCCTGAAAGTAAGAGAAAATTAAAATATCAGCAGCCCCTGGTGAGGTTTAAGCCATGTTTCGGGCGTTTCGTGATGGTGCCCCTCCCCCTGTACCCATGGTATTTCTAGAGCATAGTTATGTACACGATGTACTGGTATCGCATTTTTGTGAGGGGTGGGGTTGGGGCTGCATTGCTACGCCTGCTCGGGTCGTGCCAGGCGGTCTTGTTGTAGGTTACTCCGGGCGCGCTTGACGGTGTCCGGTCGTTTAATGGCCGGACTGGAGAACTGCCTGGAGAGGCTGCTTTGTACTTCTGCTGCAAGGGCCTCCGTGTGCTCCTCCGTTCGGAGGGAGCGTTCGGTGTTTCCATTGACCTTAATTACTCCTCGAGGGCCTGGCATTTTGAGCTTAAGGTATGCATAGTGCGGTACCGCATTGAACTTGGTGAATGCGGTTCGCCCGAGCAGTGCGTGATAGCCACTGCGGAATGGGACTATGTTGAAGATTAACTCCTCACTTCGGAAATTATCCGGAGCTCCAAAGACCACTTCAAGTGTGACTGAGCCTGTACAGTTGGCCTCTACACCTGGTATTATGCCTTTAAAGGTTGTTTTGGTGGGCTTAATCCTCGAGGGATCTAGGCCCATTTTCCGCACTGTATCCTTGGGTAAAGCCAGGGTTCAGGCTGCTGCCGCCATCCATAGAGGACTCTAGTGAGATGAAATCCGCTCAATAATTTGGGTCTAGACCAAATGCGGCGAATCCGCCATGACGGATGCCTAGTGGGGTGTTCCCTTCGATCAAAGGTGATCGGGCAGGGAGGACCATGGGTTGAACTTTGGGGCGACTTGCTCTACCGCGTATACGTCCCTTAACGCCCGCTTCCGCTCCCTCTTGGGGACGTGGGTTGTGTATATCATGTTCACCGTCCGCACTTGTGGGGGAAAACCCTTCTGTCCACTGTTGTTCGGCGGTCGGGGCTCTTCGTCGTCATCGCTATGTAGCCCCTTGTCTTTGTTTTCGGCATTTAACTTGCCTGCCTGCTTGAACACCCAACAATCCCTATTGGTGTGATTGGCCGGCTTTTCGGGGTGCCATGTATCTGGCACAAGCGGTCGAGTATTCGGTCCAAACTGGACGGGCCCCTAGGATTCCTTTTGAATGGCTTTTTCCGCTGACCGGATTTAGAGCCTCTGAATCCGGCATTAACTGCCGTATCCTCAGCATTGTCGCCGTTAATGCGGCGCTTCTGCTTGTTGCGACGCGACCTGCCACTACTGTCCCTGGTATCCGAATTACCAGGGTTCTTGGTCATATTGTTGCTACGAGCAAGCCAGCTGTCTTCTCCCGCGCAAAAGCGGGTCATGAGTGTCGTGAGTGCTGCCATAGATTTCGGCTTTTCCTGTCCAAGGTGCCGGGCAAGCCACTCGTCACGGATATTGTGCTTGAAGGCTGCTAGGGCCTCAGCGTCCGGACAAGTCGACTATTTGATTTTTCTTTGTTAGGAACCGTGTCCAGAATTGCCTGGCCGATTCCTCTGGCTGCTGAATTACGTGACTTAGGTCATCGGCGTCTGGGGGTCGCACATAAGTGCCCTGGAAATTGTCGAGGAATGCGGCTTCCAGGTCCTCCCAACAACTGATTGATCCTGTTGGCAAGCTGTTAAGCCAATGCCGAGCTGGTCCTTTAAGCTTGAGTGGGAGGTATTTGATGGCGTGGAAATCATCGCCGCGGGCCATGTGGATATGAAGGAGATAATCCTCGATCCATACCGCAGGATCTGTTGTGCCATCATATGATTCGATGTTTACGGGTTTGAAACCCTCGGGGATTTGATGATCCATTACTTCGTCTGTGAAGCATAGTGGGTGTGCGGCGCCTCTGTACTGGGCTATATCACGACGTAGCTCCAATGAGCTTTGTCTACTGTGTTCGGCCCTACCGGATTTGTGTCCGGCGTGACGGTTACGTCTCGAGTCGTGGGGCGCCCACGCGATCCGTAGATCGATCTTGTTTGCCTTGCCTTGTCCTCCAACATATCTCGCAGGTCTGGCGCATTTTCCCGTGCCTTGGTATAGGGTGCAGCTTGAGTGGAGGGCCGAGAGGCCTCTCTGTCGCGGCCACGAGGTGGCCGATCGGCCGTATCGAGTGCAGGTGATGTAGGTTTAAGTGCTTCCTCCTCTAATCAGGGTAGCAACCTGCGCTTTGGGTAGCTCTTGGAGGGGCGTTCGAGTTTATGCTCTTCGCCCGCAAGACTTCAGTCCATCTGTCGACTAGCAAATTTTGATCAGCTCTAAGCTGTTGCTATTTTTTCTTGAGGCTTCTTGCCATGGCCATAAGCCTGCGTTGAAAATGCTCTTGCTCGATGGGGTCCTCTGGCACGACTAATTCGTCGTCGTCGAGGCTTGCCTCGTCTTCGGAGGGAGGCATATAATTATCGTCCTCGACCTCTCTGTCTGCCGCTCTCTCATGAGGGCTGGTTTCTCCATCCTCCTATGCTAAATCTTGCTGGAGGGGGTTTTCTTCAGCACTTTCCGGAGTATTATTATCTCCCGTGCTGGAATCACCATATTTGTTTTGGGGGATTTTGAGCGGCGCCACTGATGCCGGCGCTTAGGCTGTTTCTTGGAGGGGTCATCCTCCAATGTTCCATCGCCATCTCCTTCTTTTGGGGTGTCCACCATGTATATGTCATATGACGAGGTGGCTTTCCAGGGCCTGATAGGCGCTGGTTCTTCATCGTCTCCTTCATCGGCGTCCATACCGTCGATGTCTTCAGAGTCGAAGTCGAGCATGTCGGTTAAATCGTCGACAGTGGCTACAAAGTGGGTGGTGGGTGGGCTTTGAATTTCTTCATCGTCCGTATCCCAACCTTGCTGACCGTAGTGCGGCCAGGGCTCTCCTGATAAAGAGAGAGACTTCATTGTCTTCAGAATATCGCTGAAAGGTGAGTGTTGAAAGATGTCTGCGGCAGTAAACTCCATGATCGGCGCCCAATCGGATTCGATCGGCAGGGGCACGGAGGGTTCGGTGTCCGGAAAGGAGTCCGGCTCCTTGGAGTCACAAGTCTCGCAGAGTGCGGGGCTGGTGTTTGGCTCGATCGCCGTTGGGATCACAGCCCCCGAGGCGGCGTCCAACCACCCATCCTCGATCGGCGCAGTTGGCTCCGAATTAAGGGTCGAAGCCGTTGCGAGTGCGGCTCCGGGCACTGCTCGCTGTTGCCAGTAGCGGATCGCTGCTTCATCGTTGGACAGTTGTGGCGTGGCGCTCCTATCCTTTTACGGGCCTGTTTTTTTTTTTTTTTTTTTGTTTTTGAGTGGCTCTGATCCGGTCGTATAGATCAAGTCCCCGCGGATGTCAGCCGTGTAGTTTAAACTTCCAAATCTGACCTGACAGTGCCAGGGGCATAGCTTTCGATCTGCTCCAGATGGCCAAGTGAATTGGCCCGCAGTGCGAAGCCGCCGAAGACGAAGATCTGTCCGGGGAGGAAGGTCTCACCCTGGACTGCATCGCTATTGATGATCGTAGGAGCCATCAAGCCTAACGCGACGACACAGAGGAACTCTCAATGAAAGCACCAATGTCGGTGTCAAAACCGGCGGATCTCGGGTAGGGGGTCCCGAACTGTGCGTCTAGGCCGGATGGTAACAGGAGGCAAGGGACACGAAGTTTTACCCAGGTTCGGGCCCTCTTGGGAGGTAAAACCCTACGT
Organism: Triticum urartu; assembly: GCF_003073215.2. NCBI lineage: Eukaryota > Viridiplantae > Streptophyta > Magnoliopsida > Poales > Poaceae > Triticum > Triticum urartu. The sequence goes on from NC_053024.1 coordinate 530,395,010, forward strand.
CCTGCTTGATTAATATTGATGATATGGGTAGTACAAGAGTAGATCTACCACGAGATCGGAGAGGCTAAACCCTAGAAGCTAGCCTATGGTATGATTGTTGTTGTATGTGTCCTACGGACTAAAACCCTCCGGTTTATATAGACACCGGAGAGGGTTAGGGTTACACAAAGTCGGTTACAATGGTAGGAGATCTAACATATCCGTATCGCCAAGCTTGCCTTCCACGCCAAGGAAAGTCCCTTCCGGACACGGGACGAAGTCTTCAATCTTGTATCTTCATAGTCCAGGAGTCCGGCTGAAGGTATAGTCCGGCCATCCGGACACCCCCTAATCTCCCTGGTACTCCCGGTACGCATCGATGAAGGCCTGAGATGATGGCTTCTTCAGTCACCTTGGGGATCTTGAGCCGAGCGTTGTTGGAAGCGCTGGATGTATATCTGCAGGGTTTCCCCTTGCTGTGCTTGATGAGGCGCAGATCGCTCACAGTCCGGGGGCCGGTCATGAGTGCCCTATGATAATTTGGCGATTGAAGGACGTCAAACAAAATAATTATGTGCGGCTTAGCTTATTTTTTTCTCTAGTTCTTCCTTGGTTTTCCTTCTTTTTTAGGAGGTTTTATGACTTGTTGTCTTCTTTTACGGAGCCGCAGTGTTCAGGACGCCAGATTATTTTTTTGTTTGTCGTGGCCTCCTTTTCATCCTTGAGCGCCATGGGAAAATTCTTACTTTTGTTTTCGCTCTTTATATGACTCTTCGTTGCACTCTCTTGTATTTTAGGTTTGTCTTCATGTGTTTATTCTGATATGCATATGCGCCTTTCCGTTGTTAGAGACTTGTTTTATTTAATGAAACTAATCTTTGCGCTATGCTGTTTGCTTCGTGTACGTTGTTCTCAGGAAAATAAATAAAACTCCTAGATTAAAGATTCTGATTTCACTAAGTTAGGGGGGGTGCGTGTCAGGCTTGCTATTTTGCATGATAGTTTCTCAATTCTCGCTAAAAACGATGCTTTTTGATTTTTTGCCTTGTGGCTTTGCTTTTTCTCGCTTAGCTCTTTCGGTTGCGGTCTGTCTTCTTTTATTTTATTTTGTTTTTTACTTACAACCAAAATACTAGATGTTCTATTTTTTTCTATTTTCTTTTTTGTTTCTTCATCAAGTTGCATATAATTTATTTTCTTTTTTTTGTTTTGTTTTTGCATTTTTTTTTTCTTTTGTTTTTTGCTTTATTTTTTTTTTTTGCTTTTAGTTTTAGAAAAATTATAAACTTTCTGTTAGTGCCATTAGTTTTCAAATTTGAAAACACTTTTTTTGTTTTTTTTCTTTGTTGCTTTATTTATTTTATTTTGTTTCTACTTACAACAAATACTTATTGTTGCTATTTTTATTTTTTTCTAGTTTTTTTGTTTTGTTTTCTGCATTATTTATTTTCTTTTTTTTTTTTTTTTATTTCTTTTTTTTTAGGTCAGCAAAATTATAAACTTTTGTTAGTGCCATTAGTTTTAGAAAAATTATAAACTTTCTGTTAGTGCCATTAGTTTTCAAATTTGAATAGTTAAAATTTGAATATATCTTTGAAATTTGTGTGAATCAAACAATACTTTATAACTTTGGCCATGTCTAACAGATGCTTTCCTATTGCTGCGCCAGTGTCTGTCGCACCGAACATGCTGGTTAGTGTGTGCTCGCAATCCTGGAGGTTTAAAATTTCGACTGCTTCCTTTGAGCGAGTTCTGTCTTGGAGCACAGAGGGCGCAAGTTCTTGGGAGGCCAGTGGTGGCAGGAACGCCTCTCCTGAATCCCGCCTCCTACGACGGAATGGAGGGCGAAAAAACAAATAATCCAGGCGATGTGTACGACAGATTAGGTGGTAGTTCGAAGGAGGTGTAAACTGGCCCCTCATATGCCTAAAAAAAAACACTAGATAGAATGGCTGCACCTATAGAGCATGGAAACTGATCGAGCCGAACCATAAGACATAGCATTTCAAATGAACTCTGAAAAAGTGAAAGTTGGCATGGTATCATAATTTCACCCAGCGATAGCCATGTTGCTTACAAAAGGCATAGCATACTCGTGTGTTACAAAGTTGGCATGGTATCATCATAATAGTTGCGGGAGAAAGTCTTCACTTTTTCTTCGCTTGTGTCATTTGCTTATTGCGTCGTAACCATGGATAATCTTCATCGTTTATCAGGATGCTTGGGTCAGCCTTGACATTGAAGGGAGGAATTTCATGAAACTTTTCATAATCTTTAGACATGTCTGTCTTGCCCTCCACTCCCAGATATCCCTTTTTCCTGAAAGAACTATGTGGCGCTTTGGCTCATCGTATGATGTATTCGCTTCCTTATCTTTTCTTTTTCTCGGTTTGGTAGACATGTCCTTCACATAGATAACCTGTGCCACATCATTGGCTAGGACGAACGGTTCGTCAGTGTACCCAAGATTTTTCAGATCCACTGTTGTCATTCCGTACTGTGGGTCTACCTGTACCCCGCCGCCTAACAGATTGACCCATTTGCACTTAAACAAAGGGACCTTCAACATGTCCGTAGTCAAGTTCCCATATGTCCACTATGTAACCATAATATGTGTCCTTTCCGCTCTCGGTTGCTGCATCAAAGCGGACACCGCTGTTTTGGTTGGTGCTCTTTTGATCTTGGGCGATCGTGTAA
>NC_053024.1:530398685-530414039 GCF_003073215.2 Triticum urartu
TGGTCAAGCTGGAGGTCCTCAAATCCCTCCGTTATTTCATCGACCATCCCCTAGCATATCCTTCTGGAATCGGCCGGTAGTGAAAAGTTGCGCCGGGTTCAGTAGGAAAAACAGAGCCAACAGCCGCCTTGACCTTCATATTAATCCATTGTGTCATAAGGTGGCAATTTCGAGACTCCATGATAGCATCCACGGGATAGCTAACAGGAGCCGTCAAGACATGCTCTGGCTGAAGCAGCTCGGTGGAAGCCACGCTGCTTCTCCGCTAATGGCGGGGTAGCTTCGGGGGAGCTTCGGCAGTTCATTTGCTGCGATTTGCTTCTCGTTCCTCTATTGCTTGTACCCTAGCGTGCAGCGCCTGCAGTTGGGTCTGCTCCAGTTTCTTCCTCCTCTCGTGGCATTTGTAACCGCCTGCGTCCAGAAACCCAGCCTTCCACGGGATGGAGCCTGGCGTGCCTCATGTCCATCCAGGGTGCTCAGGATTCCCGAGGGCCATTGTGAGCTCGTCGTTCTCTTTGTCTGGAACGAACGTCCCTTGCTGCGCTGCTTCGATATAGTGCTTAAGCTTCCTTGACTGGTATTTCCATTTGCTCGTCCGTCCAAATGCACTTCCCTGATACAGGGTCCAAGTTTCTGCCAGCCCTAAAGACCAAGTCCGGCAACGGTCTGGCCAGTTAATTGTCTCTGGTTCGATCCCTTTATCAACCAGATCATTCTTAGTCTTGGCCCACTTAGGCCGGGCTGTGAGGTAGCCACCTGACCCTCGTGCATGGTGATGCTTCTTCGTCGTAATTTGCTTGTTTGTCGCGACACCTTCTTACTCTTTTTCCGATGTCTTGTGGGCCACAAATGCGGGCCAGTGATCTCTGGTCTTCTCATATCTGCCCTTGAATTCTGGTGTCTTTATTTTCGACAAACTTATTCAGCTGTTTCTTCCACCTCCTGAATAGTTCTGCCATCCTCTTAAGAGCAAAGACTTGATTAATTGCTCTTTAACTGGCTTCTCCGGATCATCCTCTGCCGGTAGGGTGAAATTTGACTTCAGCTCAGTCCAAAGATCATTTTTCTGCATATCATTGACATAAGACACCTCAGGGTCTTCTGTAGCCGGCTTTAACCATTGCTGGATGCTGATCGGGATCTTGTCCCTAACCAGAAGCCCGCACTGAGCAACAAATGCGTTCTTTGTCTGGATGGGTTCAATCGGTTGGCCGTCAGAGCACAATTGCTATGATCTCAAACCTTCCGTCGAGCTCAACTTTTCTGGGCCTCGTCTCTTTACCGACTTGTGCTTCGATCCGGAGGGCTAGAAAAAAGAACAAAGACTTAATTAATATTGTGTACATACCAAAACATTGAATGCATCAATTAGCTAGTCAGCACAAGCTTAACTAATATATATACCTGGCCGGACTCGGTTCAGTCACCGGAGACGTCATCAGGGTCTCCTTCTTGCACCGGCATTGGGTCACCAGAGCCGTCCTCACGGTCTCCTTCTTGCACCGGCATTAGGTCACCGGAGCCATCATAATCATAGCCAGCTGCTTCCAGACCATTGGTGTCGTTGAGAAACAACGAGCAGACGAGATCACTTCCTCGTGCGATTATGTCCCCCAACAACTCTTCTTGTACTTCGTCTCGGGCAGTGTCCATAGTTTCTACAAATATTTACAACATGGCAATTATTATTCAAACATGACAGATGGATATATTAGTGGTAAACGTAGAACTAATATTAATTAGTGGCCTCGACGCTGCTTCTCTAGGGTTTGGGGTGGCCTCGATGCTGCTTCTCTAGGGTTTGGGGTGGCCTCAACAACGCTTCAATGATAAAAAAAGAAGAGGAAGAAGAAGAAAAAGAGGAGAAGAATGAATAGAGAAGTCTTACTCATGTATTCTTTCTTCTCCTCTTTTTTTCTCTTCTTCCTATTTTTTTATCGGGAACGAGGGTCGTCAAGGGTCGCCGAGCGGTAGAGGAAACCCTAAATAGCAAGTATCGTGGGTGTGAGATACATGTGGCCGTCGGTGTCGGACACTACATCCACGTCCCACAAGTGACGTGGGCGTCGAAGCCAGCGTCACTTGTGGGATGTGGATGTAGTGTCCTACACCGATGGCCACATGTATCTCACACCGATGATACTTGCTATTTAGGGTATATCGACCCCCCTCGTGTTGAAGTTATCGGGAGGTGGTATATATATCGTACCCCCCCTCGTGTTGAAGTTATCGGGAGGGGTATATCAACGACAGACCCGATAAAACATAAGAATACGAAGAAGAAATAAAAAGAGGAGAAGAAGAAAGGAATAGAGGAGAAGATCAAAGAAAAAAAAGAAGAAAAAAAAAGAGGAGAAGAAGAAAGGAATAGAGGAGAAGAAGAATTCTTCTCCTCTATTCCTTTCCTCTCCTCCTCTTCCTTTTCTTCCTCTCCTCTTCTTCTCCTCTTCCTTTTCTTCCTCTCCTCTCTTATCCTTTTTCCTCTTCTTATTTTCCTTTTTCCTCTCCTAAATATATAAAACTTTTCTAGAAATGAAACTAACCTAAAATGTACTAAATCAGAGAACATTTATAGATAATCCTTTTCTAAATATTTAAATCTAACTTTTGCATATATGAACATATATACATAGAGAACATACAAACATATATACATTTTTATAAAAAAGCAAAACACAAAACCCGATAACATCCCCTGTTTGATGTGGCCCATGGAGATGCTTCCTTCTGGCCTAGCGTGGTTATGGAACATATTTCTTTAGGAATACCATGAAACCTGTCAAAGGGGAACATATTGCATAGAAAACGTGCCCTAGAAGTGACAATCTCCTCGACTAGATGAACTAGACGTGGTCCATGTATTGGAAGAAGGATGGTGGGAACACCAGCTCGAAACTGACAAAATTGCGCCACATCAACTTCCTTACCTTCGTACGATTTCCTGATCGAATCACCTTCTGAAGAGATTGCAATTGAGGAATGCACATAGCTTCACAAATGGCTATCGGACGTTTTCCAGTAGAAGCCCCCTCATGCAACCGAAAGTAGTTGCCGTCATATCACGTGCAGTCATGGACTTTAGTTCTGAAAACTTTTTCTCTGGCATATTTATTATTTCCCTTTATATTCGACGAGAAGCAAGTCGGTGACCTTCATACTGAGCAGGCATTCAAAGAAGATTTCTTTCTCTTCTTCGTAAGAGCGCATAGCAGGACCTTTTATACTGCTTCGGATGCATGCCGTCTTTTTCGTGCAAACGTTGCAGGTCCTCCCGTGCCTCAGGTGTATCTTTTGTCTTCCCATACACGCCCAAGAAGCCTAGCAGGTTCACGCAAAGGTTCTTCGTCACGTGCATCACGTCGATTGAAGAGCGGACCTCTAGGTCTTTCCAGTAGGGTAGGTCCCAAAATATAGATTTCTTCTTCCACATGGGTGTGTGTCCCTCAGCGTCATTCGGAACAGCTAGTCCGCCGGGACCCTTTCCAAATATTACGTGTAAATCATTGACCATAGCAAGTACGTGATCACCGGTACGCATGGCGGGCTTCTTCCAGTGATCTGCCTCGCCTTTGAAATGCTTGCCTTTCTTTCGACATAAATGGTTGGTCGGAAGAAATATATGATGGCCCAGGTACACATTATTCCTGCATTTGTCCAGGTATATACTTTCATTGTCATCTAAATAGTGCGTGCATGCGTGGTATCCTTTGTTTGTCTGTCCTGAAAGGTTACTGAGAGCGGGCCAATCGTTGATGGTCACGAACAGCAACGCCTTTAGGTTAAATTCCTCCTGTCTGTGCTCATCCCACGTACGTACAGCGTTTCCATTCCACAGCTGTAAAAGTTCTTCAACTAATGGCCTTGGTACACATCAATGTCGTTGCCGGGTTGCTTAGGGCCTTGGATGAGAACTGGCATCATAATGAACCTCCACTTCATGCACATCCAAGGAGGAAGGTTATACATACATAGAGTCACGGGCCAGGTGCTGTGATTGCTGCTCTGCTCCCCGAAAAGATTAATGCCATCCACGCTTAAAGCAAACCATACGTTCCTTAGGTCCTTTGCAAACTCATCCCAGTACTTTCTCTCGATTTTTCTCCACTGCGACCCGTCAGCGGGTGCTCTTAACTTATCGTCTTTCTTACGGTCCTCACTGTGCCATCGCATCAACTTGGCATGCTCTTTGTTTCTGAACAGACGTTTCAACCGTGGTATTATAGGAGCATACCACATCACCTTCGCAGGAACCCTCTTCCTGGGGGGCTCGCCGTCAACATCACCAGGGTCAACTCGTCTGATCTTATACCGCAATGCACCGCATACTGGGCATGTGTTCAGATCCTTGTATGCACCGCGGTAGAGGATGCGGTCATTAGGGCATGCATGTATCTTCTCCACCTCCAATCCTAGAGGGCATACGACCTTCTTTGCTGCGTATGTACTGTCGGGCAATTCGTTATCCTTTGGAAGCTTCTTCTTCAATATTTTCAGTAGCTTCTCAAATCCTTTGTCAGCCACAACATTCTCTGCCTTCCACTGCAGCAATTCCAGTACGGTACCGAGCTTTGTGTTGCCATCTTCGCAATTGGGGTACAACCCTTTTTTGTGATCCTCTAACATGCGATCGAACTTCAGCTTCTCCTTTTGACTTTCGCATTGCGTCCTTGCATCGACAATGACCCGGCGGAGATCATCATCATCGGGCACATCGTCTGGTTCCTCTTGATCTTCAGCAGCTTCACCCGTTGCAGCATCATTGGGCACATCGTCTGGTTCCTCTTGATCTTCACCAGCTCCCCCCGTTGCAGCATCACCGTATTCAGGGGGCACATAGTTGTCATCGTACTCTTCTTCTTCGCCGTCTTCCATCATAACCCCTATTTCTCCGTGCCTCGTCCAAACATTATAGTGTGGCATGAAACCCTTGTAAAGCAGGTGGGAGTGAAGGATTTTCCGGTTAGAGTAAGACCTCGTATTCCCACATTCAGTGCATGGACAACACATAAAACCATTCTGCTTGTTTGCCTCAGCCGCATCGAGAAACTCATGCACGCCCTTAATGTACTCGCGGGTGTGTCTGTCACCGTACATCCATTGCCGGTTCATCTGCGTGCATTATATATAATTAAGTGTCCAAATTAATAGAAGTTCATCATCACATTAAAACCAAAGTACATACATAGTTCTCATCTAACAACATATAGCTCTCCAGAGCATCTAATTAATTAAACCATACATTGAAACTATGTAAAACATTTCAATGCGAAAACAAATGCGATCATAATCGCAACCAAGGTAACAATTGATCCAACGGCATAATGATACCAAGCCTCGGTATGAATGGCATATTTTCTAATCTTTCTAATCTTCAAGCGCATTGCATCCATCTTGATCTTGTGATCATCGACGACATCCGCAACATGCAACTCCAATATCATCTTCTCCTCCTCAATTTTTTTTATTTTTTCCTTCAACAAATTGTTTTCTTCTTCAACTAAATTTAACCTCTCGACAATAGGGTCGGTTGGCATTTCCGATTCACATACATCCTAGATAAATAAAATCTATGTCACGTTGGTCGGCATAATTTTCATAAACAATAAATGAACCAATAGTTATAAAGATAATATATATACCACATCCGAATCATAGACAGGACGAGGCCGACTGGGGGCGGATACCAAAACCATCGCACTATATAAGATGCAATAATAAAAGTAAGAAAATAATACAAGTATCTATGTAAACATACAAGTAAGAATATTTTTTCCTTTCAGAAAGAAGATAAGAACAAGAGGCTCACCACGGTGGTGCCGGCGATGATCCGGCGCGGGTGATCGACGGCGGTGAAGACGGGGACGGGGCATGACGGACCGCTAAACCTAGACAAATATTGAGGAAAATGGAGCTTGGAGGTCGAGCTTGGAGAGGAGAAAGCTTAAGTAGTGTGGCTCGGGCATTCCATCGAACACGTTGTGTGCATAGGAGGTGAGCTAGAGCACAACGAAGCCCTCTCCCCCTCGGCCAGAAAAAACAGAGCAGTGTGCTCTGCTCTTACGCGAGGGGGTATATATAGGCACCTCATTGGTCCCAGTTGGTGGCATGAACCGGGACTAAAGGGCTGCCTTTGGTCCCGGTTCAAGCCACCAACCGGGACCAATGGTGGTGGGCCAGGAGCGAGGCCCATTGGTCCCGGTTCGTCCCACCAACCGGGACCAAAAGGTCCAGACGAACCGGGACCAATGGCCCATGTGGCCCGGCCGGCCCCCTGGGCTCACGAACCAGGTCCAATGCCACCCATTGGTCCCTGTTCTGGACTGAACCAGGGACTAATGGGCTGACCGGCCTGGACCTTTGCCCCCTTTTCTACTAGTGTGATGTCGATGAAAGCATTAGGTTACCTTGTCCCTTGTCTTACCAACAACAGGGTTTGTGACTCCTTGAACTAGTGCAAGATGTGAAAGTTGATTACACTTGTTCTCGCCAAAGTGATATGAGTGAAGTATGTTGGCGGAGTCACCCACAAGAACCTTCTAGTTATTCTTCTTCGGGATCCACATCAACTTGATGGGAATCCTTGGAGTTGTAGTCGTACTTGATGTAGTAGAACTTGATGTAGTCTTGGGAGCCCACTTGACCAAGACCTTAGGAGCTTCTTGATGATGAATCTATTGGTCATCTCTTCACTTCCTAAGCCAACAATCTCATTTGTGATGAGCGCGAGCCCAAAGTACATTTCAACGACACCTTCACCATCCTTCATTTTGAACTTGTCAAGCTGACTTTGAAGCACATCCAATTTGGATTCCTTAACGACGTCGGTACCCTCGTTCATATCAATCAAAGTATCCCAAATTTCATTTGCATTCTCAAGACGGCTGATTTTGTTGAATTCTTCGGGGCACGATCCGTTGAAGAGAATATCACAAGCTTGAGCATTGTATTGCAGCATCTTCAACTCTTGCGCGGTAGCTTCACAGTTTGGTTCTCTCCCATAAAAGAATTCACCTTGCAAGACAATACACACAATAGCCCAAATGGCGGGGTTATGTCCAAGAATATGCACGTTCATCTTATGCTTCCAACTAGCAAAATTAATACCATCAAAGTAAGGACTTCTACGGTGGTAATTTCATTCGCTAGACGCCATACTCTCCTAGGTTGTGAAAACAAGGCATGATCACCAAAAGCTACGGAAATCAAGGCAAATGGATACCAAAGCTCTGATACCACTTGTTGGATCGAAAGTATGTCTAGAGGGGGGTGATTAGACTACTTGACCAAATAAAAGTCTAGCCTTTTCCCAATTTTAAGTCTTGGCAGATTTTACAACTTAGCACAAGTCAAGCAATCAACCTACACATGCAAGTCTAAGAGTATAGCAGAGGAATGTAAAACATTGCACATGAAGGTAAAGGGAGGAGCTTGGAGGGAGAAAACGCAATGTAGACGCGGAGGCTTTTGGTGTGGTTCCGATAGGTGGTGCTATCGTACATCCACGTTGATGGAGACTTCAACCCACGAAGGGTAACGGTTGCGCGAGTCCACGAAGGGCTCCACCCACGAAGGGTCCACGAAGAAGCAACCTTGTCTATCTCACCATGGCCATCGCCCACGAAGGACTTTCCTCACTAGGGTAGATCTTCATGAAGTAGGCGATCTCATTTCCCGTGCAAACTCCTTGGTTCAACTCCACAATCTTGACGGAGGCTCCCAAGTGACACCTAACCAATCTAGGAGACACCACTCTCCAAAAGGTAATAGATGGTGTGTTTGAAGGAAATATGCCCTAGAGGCAGTAATAAAGTTGTTATTTATATTTTCTTATATCATGATAAATGTTTATTATTCATGCTAGAATTACATTAACCAGAAACTTAGTACATGTGTGAATAAATAGACAAACAGAGTGTCACAAGTTTGCCTCTACTTGACTAGCTCGTTGAATCAATGATGCTTATGTTTCCTAACCATGGACATGAGTTGTCATTTGATTAACGGGATCAGATCATTAGAGAATGATGTGATTGACTTGACACATCCGTTAGCTCAGCACGATGATCGTTTAGTTTCTTGTTATTGCTTTCTCCATAACTATACATGTTCCTATGACTATGAGACCATGCAACTCCCGAATACTGGAGGAACACTTTGTGTGCTACCAAATGTCACAACAGAACTGGGTGATTATAAAGGTGCTCTACATGTGTCTCCGATGGTGTTTGTTGAGTTGTCATGGGTCAAGATTAGGATTTGTCACTCCGATTTTCGGAGAGGTATCTCTGGGCCCTCTCGGTAGTTGTCATGGGTCAAGCCTTGCAAGAAATGTAGCTAATGAGTTAGTTAGGGGATGTAGCATTACAAAACGAGTAAAGAGACTTGCCGGTAATGAGATTGAACTAGGTATTGAGATACCGATGATCGAATCTCGGGCAAGTAACATACCGATGACAAAGGGAACAACGTATATCGTTATGCGGTTTGATCGATAAAGATCTTCGTAGAATATGTAGGAACCAATATGAGCATCCATGTTCCACTATTGGTTATTGACCGGAGACATGTCTCGGTCATGTCTACATAGTTCTCGAACCTGTAGGGTCCGCACGCTTAACGTTCGGTGACGATCGGTATCACGAGTTTTTGTGTTTTGATGTACCGAAGGTAGTTCGGAGTCCCAGATTTGATCACGGACATGACGATGAGTCTTGAAATTGTTGAGACATAAAGATCGACATATTGGTAGATTATGTTTGGACATCGGAATGGTTCCAGGTGAAAACGGGAGTATACCGGAGCACCGGGAGGTTACCGGAACCCCCCGGGAGGTATATGGGCCTTATTGGGCCTTAGTGGAATAGAGAGGAAAGAAGCAAAGTAGGGGGTGCGCCCCCAAGCCCAATCCGAATTGGGAAGGGGGTCGGCACTCCCTTTCCTTCCTTCTTCCCTCTCCTTCCTTCTCTCCTAAAACCAACAAAGGGAAGAGGGGAATCCTACTCCCGGTGGAAGTACGACTCCTTGGGGCGAGCCTAGAGAGGCTGCCCCCATCCCCCTCATCCAGTCCTTTATATATGGGGGAGGGGGCACCCCATAGACACACAAGTTGATCATTGATCTTTAGCCGTGTGCGGTTCTCCCCTCCACCATAATCCACCTCGGTAATATCGTAGCAGTGCTTAGGCAAAGCCCTGTTCGGGTAGCAACATCATCACTGTCATCACGCCGTCGTGTTGACCAAGCTCTCCCTCGAAGCTCTACTGGATCGTGAATTCGCGATATGTCACCGAGCCGAACTTGTGCAGATCGCGGAGGTGCCGTATCTTTGGTACTAGATCGGTCGGTCGTGAAGAAGTACGACTACATCAAACGCGTTGTCATAACGCTTCCACTTACGGTCCACGAGGGTACGTAGACGATACTCTCCCCTCCCATTTCTATGCATCACCATGATCTTGCGTGTGCGTAGGAATTTTTTTGAAATTACTGCGTTCCCCAACAGTGTTGATGATGAATTCCTTGCTCTTGTGCTTCAAATGATAGTATCCCCAACACTCAACTCTCTCACACAGATTTGGATTTGGTGGAAAGATGATTTGAGTGGAAAGCAACTTGGGGAAGGCTAGAGATCAAGATTCAAATGGTTGGAATGGAATATCTTGGTCTCAACACATGAGTAGGTGGTTCTCTCTCAGAAAATCAATGCTGAAGTGTAGGCACATTCTGATAGCTCTCCTTCTCTAATGAAGGAAGGGTGGAGGGGTATATATAGCCTCCACACAAAATCTAACCATTACACACAATTTACCAAACTCGGTGGGACCGAATCAGAACACTCGGTCAGACTGATTCAGTTCAAAATGTGAATGTTAGGTTTTTCGGTGGGACCGACACGTCAACTCGTGGGACCGATTTCATTAGGTTTAGGGCATAGCGTAATCTCGGTGAGACCTATTACACAAACTCGGTGGGACCGATTTTGCTTATAACCGAATTGCTCATTTCGGTGAGACCGAAACGTTACGAACGGGAAATAGAGAGTTTCCATTGCGAACTCGGTGGGACCGATCGCTCATCTCGGTTGGACCGAAATGTTTCGAAAGGAAACATAGAGTTTGCAATCCCATCTCGGTGAGACTGAGGTCCCTATTGGTGAGACTGAAGTCACTAGGGTTTGTGGCAATGGCTATGTTAAGTGAACTCGGTGGCGTCGGATGGAACATTTCGGTGGGGCCGAGTTTGATTTTTGGTTTGGGACATATGTGGATATGAGAAAGTGGTTGAGGATTTTTGGAGCATATCACTAAGCATTTTGAGCAAGCAAGCCATTAAGCAACACCTTATCCCCTTTTAATAGTATTGGCTTTTCCTATGGACTCAATGTGATCTTGGATCACTAAAGGTAAAATGTAGAGTCTTGAGCTTGAGCCAATATGTGTCCTTAGCATTTTGAGGGGTCCACAATCCTAATCCATGCCATGCCAATTATTGAACTTTCCTAAAATATTTATCTTGAAATAGCATTAGCTCAACGAGCTATATGTTGTTAATAATTACCAAAACCACCCAGGGATAATTGCACTTTCACCATCCTATAGCTGGATATCCTACAAACCTAAGTCTCGGCCTAGGTAGGTCCAAACTAAGCCCTCTCGCTGGTTGTCACACTTAAATGAACTCGATCGACCCTACAGTGTGGCGTAAGAAGAGAGACGCTTCAACTCCAACCCTAAACTATCGCTTAGGAAATTTATTATCAGGGTTCTGGAGCTCATGTTCCTGTAAATACCCATTATATGGGTGCAACGTGGCAAAATAAAAGTTGCACTTTATGGAGACAAAAACACTTCTATTTCTACACCCATGCCTCTATCTGGCTATGCCATAATAAAACCACCACTCTTATTCGAAAGTGATCAATAATTTGTCAAGATTAAAATTCTAACGGATCTCTACTCCTTTTGCCCGGATCTACCTTCAAACCAACTTTAAAGTTCACTCATCTCAACCTATACCATTTCAATATATACCGTTTCCAGACCCACCCCAGCCCATGCTGGTGAAATTCTAAAGGCGTTGGCACCTCTTCTCAATTATCCATCCTAAGAGATGGTCCTGGCTTACACCTAAACTATCACAACCTCTTGCTTTGCCTCGCTATCATCCATAACCATCACCAATGTTTACGCTCCAACGGATCACGTGCCAAAGCAAAACTTCCTAGATGAGCTCCCTCCTCAACCTCTTCACAACCAAACTCGCAGTGGATCATAATAGGGGATTTGAAGATTATGAGACGGCCCTTTTATATTAACAATGCATCCTTCCATCAAATAAAAACAAACGTGTTTAAAAACACCATAAATAATTTCTTGCCATAATTGAAGTTTCTCTTTGACAGAAGGTTTACATGGCCGAGCAAACATGACCAACTAACACTAGAGACAGTTGAGCATTGACACGTCCATTTTGCATCATGCTTTTATATTGATATTTATTGTTACACATTATATAACAATACTTATGCCTTTTCTCTCTTATTTTATAAGGTTTACATGAAGAGGAGAATGCCGGCAGCTGGAATTTTAGACTGGAAAAGGAGAAAATATTATAGACCTATTCTACACAACTCCAAAAGTCCTAAAAATTCACGGAGCATGTTTTTGTAATATATAAAAAATATTTGGTGAAGAAAGAATCAGAGGGGGGCCACCAGCCAGCCACAAGGTTGGGGGGTGCGCCCCCGTCCATGTGGGCCCCTTGGTAGGCTTCCGGTGCCCATCTTTGGCTATATGGTGTGTTTTCACCTGCAAAAAATAAAAAGGAAGCTTTCGGGACGAAGCGCTAGCTTCTCGAGCCAAAACCTGGGCAGAACCAATCTAGGGCTCCGGTGGAGCTGTTCTGCCGGGGAAACATCCCTCCCGAAGAGGGAAGTCATCGTCATCGTCATCACCATCGATCCTCTCATCGAGTGGGGGTCAATATCCATAAACATCTTCACCAGCACCATCTCCTCTCAAACCCTAGTTCATCTCTTGTATTCGATCTTGGTCCCAAAACCTTAGATTGGTACCTGTGGGTTGCTAGTAGTGTTGATTACTCCTTGTAGTTGATGCTAGTTAGTTTACTTGGTGGATATGCTTTGTGAGTAGTTACGTTTGTTCCCGAGGACATGGGAGTAGCCTTGTTATCAGTAATCATGTGAATTTGGCATTCGTTCGATATTTTGGTGAGGCGTATGTTGTCTTTCCTCTAGTGGTGTTATGTGAATGTCGACTACATGGCACTTCACCATTATTTGGGCCTAGGGGAAGGCATTGGGAAGTAATAAGTAGACTATGGGTTGCTAGAGTGACAGAAGCTTAAACCCTAGTTTATGAGTTGCTTCGTAAGGGGCTGATTTGGATCCATATGTTTCATGCGATGGTTAGGTTTATCTTATTCTTCTTTCGTAGTTGAGGATGCTTGCGACAGGGGTTAATCATAAGTAGGAGGCTTGTCCAAGTAAGGGCAGCACCCAAGCACCGGTCCACCCACATATCAAATTATCAAAGTAACGAACGCGAATCATATGAGCATGATGAAAACTAACTTGACTACGATAGATACCCTATACTTGTGAGTCATCAAGACTCTTTTTTGGCGCTGTTGCCGGGGAGTGAAGCGCCTTTGGTAAGT
Organism: Triticum urartu; assembly: GCF_003073215.2. Taxonomy (NCBI): domain Eukaryota; kingdom Viridiplantae; phylum Streptophyta; class Magnoliopsida; order Poales; family Poaceae; genus Triticum; species Triticum urartu. Next base: position 530,411,364 of record NC_053024.1, read on the forward strand.
GGAATTCGGTAAGGAAACAATTATATAGTGTGGTCAAACTTAGTGTCACTTGTTACAATGGAAAATAATCCTTTGAGAGGCTTGTTCGGGGTATCTTCACCTCGATCTGAAGAGCAAAGAGTTTCTCCTCAACCTACTGCACGTACTGAAAATATTTATTACGAATTTCCTTCGGGTATGACAGAGAAACTGCTAGCTAATCCTTAGGCAAGAGATGGAACATTACATCCCGATATGCACCTAATCTATGTGGATGAAGTTTGTGGATTATTTACGCTTGCAGGTATGCCCGAGGATGTTGTCAAGAAGAAGGTATTCCCTTTATATTTGAAGGGAAATGCATTGACATGGTATAGTCTATTGGATGATATTGGATCATGGCAGCACAACCGATATCAAATTGGAATTTCATCAAAAGTTTTATCCTATGCATCCGGTTCACTACGATCGAAATTATATATATAATTTTTGTCCTCGTGAAGGAGAAAGTATCACTCAAGCTTGGGGGGAGGATTAAGTCAATGTTATATTGATGAACCAATCATGAGCTTTCAAGAGAAATTATTATTCAATTTTTTATGCTCGGCTTTCTTATAATGATCGATCCATGCTTGATACTTCTTGTACTGGTTCCTATATGAAGAAGGATATTGAACTCAAATTGGATTTATTGGAAAGAATTAAATGCAACTCTAAAGATTGGTATATTGACGAAGGTGAGGAGTCAGGTATAAACCTTAAGTTTGATTGTGTTAAATCTTTTATGGATACTGATGCTTTTCGAGATTTTAGCACCAAATATGGACTTGACTCTAAGATAGTAGCTTCTTTTTGTGAATCTTTTCATACTCATGTTGGTCTCCCTAAGGAGAAGTGGTTTAAATATCATCCCCCATTGAAGTTAAAGTAGTTGAACCCATTAAAATTGAAGAATAAACTATTACTTATAATGTTGATCCTATTGTGCCTACTGCTTATATTGAGAAGCCACATTTCCTTGTTAGAATAAAGGATCATGCTAAAGCTTCAACTATGGTTAACAAAAGTAATATTAGAACGCCAAAACCCTCTAAGCAAATTAAAGTTGAGCATAGTATTGCTGTGGTTAAAGATCTCTTGGTTGATAATATTGATGGGCATGTTATTTATTTCTGTGATGAAGCTGCTAGAATTGCTAAACCTGATACTAAAGATAAACAAAGACATGTCTTGGGATGCCATTTGTTTCTGTTAAAATTGGAGATCACTGTTATATGGCTTATGTGATGTGGGTGCTAGTGTGAGTGCAATTCCTTATACCTTATATAAAGAAATTATGAATGAAATTGCACCTGCTGAGATAGAAGATATTGATGTTACTATTAAGCTTGCTAATAGAGATACTATATCACCAATTGGGATTGTTAGAGATGTTGAAGTCTTGTGTGGGAAGATAAAATATCCCACTGATTTCCTTGTTCTCGCCTACCCACAAGATAATTTTTGTCCCATTATATTTGGTAGACCTTTCTTGAATAATGTTGATGCTAAGATAGACTACGAGAAAGATATTGTTATTGTTGGTTTAGGAGATATGTCTCATGATTTTAATTTCTCTAAATTTCATAGACAACTTCATGATAAAGAATTGCCTAGTAAAGATGAAATTATTGGTCTTGCTTCTATTTACGTGCCTCGCTAATGATCGTTTAGAAAAATATTTGCTAGACCATGAAAATGATATGTTTGTGAATGAAAGAAGGGAAATAGATAAGTATTATTTAACCAGGGACCTATTTTGAAACACAATTTGCCTATTGAAATTGTTGGGGATCCTCCTCCACGCAAGGGTGACCCCGTGTTTGAGCTTAAACAATTACCTGATACTCTGAAATATGCTTATCTTGATGAAAAGAAGATATATCCTATTATTATTAGTTCTAACCTTTCAGAGCATGAAGAAAAGAAATTATTGAAAACTCTGAAGAAGCACCGTGCCGCTATGGTATATACTCTTGATGATCTTAAGGGCATTAGTCCCACTCTATGTCAGCACAAAATAAAAATTTGAGAATATGTTAAACAAATTGTTGATCATCAACTACGGTTAAATCCTAAGATGAATGAAGTGGTAAGAAATGAAATACTAAAACTTCTAGAGGAAGGTATAATTTATCCTATTGTTGATAGTCAATGGGTAAGCCCTGTTCATTGTGTCCCCAAGAAGGGAGGTATTACTGTTGTTCGTAATGATAAGAATGAATTGATTCCACAAAGAATTATTACAGGTTATAGAATGGTAATTGATTTTCGCAAATTGAATAAAGCTACTAGAAAATATCATTACCCTCTACCTTTTATTGATCAAATGCTAGAAAGACTATCCAAACATACTCATTTTTGCTTTCTAGATGGTTATTTTGGTTTCTCTCAAATACCCGTGTCAAAAGAGGACCAAGAGAAAATCACTTTTACTTGCCCTTTCAGTACCTTTGCTTATAGACATATGCCTTTTATTTATGCAATGCAGCTGCTACCTTTCAAGGATGTATGACCGCTATATTCTCTGACTTTTGTGAACAGATTGCTGAGGTTTTCATGGATGATTTCTCCGTTTCCATAACTTCTTTTGATGAGTGCTTAAGCAACCTCGATCGAGTTTTGTAGAGATGTGAAGAAACTAATCTCGTCTTGAAT
>NC_053024.1:530415160-530429532 GCF_003073215.2 Triticum urartu
GTTTGCTCCCTGGTCATCGAAACCCCATCAATTCCATCACAACTAGATGTAGGCTTTTACCTTCATCGAAGGGGCCGAACTAGTATAAACTCTCTTGCATCCCTGTGTCCGCTTTAACCCCTTCAAGCTAACCCGTCGCGATGGCTCCATGACTAAGTCCTTTCTCTAGGACATCTGCCATGACAAAACCACGACACGTAGGGTCCACACGCTTAACGTTCGGTGACGACCGGTATTATGAGTTTATGTGATTTGATGTACCGAAGGTAGTTCGGAGTCCCGGATGAGATCGGGGACATGACGGGAGTCTCGAAATGGTCGAGACGTAAAGATCGATATATTGGATGACTATATTCATACATCAGAAAGGTTCCGAGTGATTCGGGTATTTTTCGAAGTATCGGGGATTTACGGGAATACAGGGAAGAAGTATTGGGCTTCATGGGCCAAGTGGTGGAAGAGAGGAGGTAGGGTGCGCGGCCCCCCTAGCCCAAACCGAATTGGACTAGGGGGTCGGCCCCCCTTTCCTCCTTTCCTCCCTCTCCTTCCTTCTCCCTCTCCTCCTTCCTTTCCCCCTCCTAGTAGGAGTAGGAAAGGGGAGTCCTACTCCTACTAGGAGGAGGACTCCTCCTCCTGGCGTGCCCTAGAAGGGCTGGCCGGCCTCCCCCTTGCTCCTTTATTACGGGGGCAGGGGGAACCCTAGGACACACAAGTTGATTGTTCCAAGCCGTGTGCGGTGCCCCCCTCCACCATAATCCACCTCGATCATATAGTAGCGGTGCTTAGGCGAAGCCCTGTGTCGGTAGCAACATCATCACCTTCATCACGCCGTTGTGCTGACGGAACTCTCTCGTGAAGCTCTGCTGGATCGGAGTTCATGGGACGTCATCGAGCTGAACGTGTGCTGATCTCGGAGGTGCCGTGCGTTTGGTACTTGGATCAGTCGGATCGTGAAGACGTACGACTAAATCAACCGCGTTCTCATAACTCCTCCGCTTACGGTCTACGAGGGTACATAGACGATACTCTCCCCTCTCGTTGTTGTGCATCACCATGATCTTGCGTGTGCATAGGATTTTTTTTTGAAATTACTACGTTCCCCAACAATGGTATCCGAGCTAGGTTTATGCATACATGTTATATGCATGAGTAGAACACAAGTGAGTTGTGGGCGATACAAGTCATACTGCTTACCAACATGTCATACTTTGGTTAGGCGGTATTGTTGGATGAAGCGGCCCGAACCGACATTACGCATACACTTACGCGAGACTAGTTCTACCGACATGCTTCACACACAGGTCGCTGGCGGGTGTCAGTTTCTCCAACTTTAGTTGAACCGAGTGTGACTATGACCGGTCCTTGTTGAAGGTTAAAACAACACTAACTTGACGAAATATCGTTGTGGTTTTGATGCGTAGGTAAGAACGGTTCTTGCTCAGCCCGTAGCAGCCATGTAAAACTTGCAACAACAAAGTAGAGGATGTCTAACTTGTTTTTGCAGGGCATGTTGTGATGTGATATGGTCAAGACGTGATGAGATATAAATTGTTGTATGAGATGATCATGTTTTGTTAAAGTTATCAGCAACTGGCTGAAGCCTTATGGTTGTCTCTTTATTGCATAAGATGCAAGCGTCATACAATTGCTTTACTTTATCGCTATGTGATAGCAATAGTTGGCGAGACGACCATATGATGACACGTTGATAGAGATCAAGATGATGGAGATCATGGTGTCATGCCGGTGACGATAGAGATCATGACGGTACCTTAGAGATGGAGATCAAAGGCACAAGATGATGATGGCCATATCATGTCCCATATTTTGATTGCATGTGATGTTTATCCTTCATGCATCCTATTTCGCTTTGTTTGACGGTAGCATTATAAGATGATCTCTCACTAAATTTCAAGGTAAAAGTGTTCTCCCTGAGTATGCACCGTTGCGAAAGTTCATCGTGCCGAGACACCACGTGATGATCGGGTGTGATAAGCTCAACGTTCATCTACAATGGGTGTAAGATAGTTTTGCACACGCAGAATACTTAGGTTAAACTTGACGAGCCTAGCATATGCAGATATGCCCTCGGAACACTGGAGACCGAAAGGTCGAGCATGAATCATATAGTAGATATGATCAACATAGTGATGTTCATCATTGAAAACTACTCCATCTCACGTGATGATCAGACATGGTTTAGTTGATTTGGATCACGTGATCATTTAGATGACTAGAGGGATGTATATCTAAGTGGGAGTTCTTAAGTAATATGATTAATTGAACTTAAATTTATTGTTAACTTAGTCTTGATAGTATTTGCATATCTATGTTGTATATCAATTGCTCACGTATAGCTTCCCTGTTTTATTTTTGATATGTTCCTAGAGAAAAATAAGTTGAAAGATGATAGTAGCAATGATGCGGACCAGGTCCGTGATCTGAGGATTGTCCTCATTGTTGCACAGAAGAATTATGTCCTTGATGCACCGCTAGGTGACGGACCTATTGCAGGAGCAGATGTAGACGTTATGAACGTTTGACAAAGCTTGATATGATGACTACTTGATAGTTTAGTGCACCATGCTTTACGGCTCAGAACCAGGACTTCAAAAACATTTTGAACACCACAGAACATATAAGATGTTCCAAGAGTTGAAACTAGTATTCTAGACTCATGCCCGTGTCGAGAGGTATGAGACCTCTGATAGTACTTTGCCTACAAGATGGAGGAGAATAGCTCAACCAGTGAGCATGTGCTCAGATTGTCGGGTACTACAATCACTTGAATCAAGTGAGAGTCAATCTTCCAGATAAGATAGTGATTGACAGAGTTCTCTAGTTACTATCACCAAGTTACTAGAACTTCGTGATAAACTATAACATGCAAGGGATAGCGGAAACGATTCCCAAGCTCTTCGTGATATGGAAATTGACGAAGGTAGAAATCAAGAAAAGCATCAAGTGTTGATGGTTGACAAGACCACTAGTTTCAAGAAAAGGGCAAAGGGAAGAAGGGGAACTTCAAGAAGAACGGCAAGCAAGTTGCTGCTCAAGTGAAGAAGCCCAAGTCTAGACCTAAGCCTGAGACTAAGTGCTTCTACTACAAAGGGACTAGTCACTGGAAGCAGAACTGCCCCAAGTATTTGGCGGATAAGAAGGATGGCAAAGTGAACAAAGGTATATTTGATATACATGTTATTGATGTGTACTTTACTAGTGTTTATAGGGACCCCACAGTATTTGATACTAGTTCAGTTGCTAAGATTAGTAACTCGAAACGAGAGTTGCAGAATGAACAGAGACTAGTTAAGGGTGAAGTGACGATGTGTGTTGGAAGTGGTTCCAAAATTGATATGATCATCATCGCATACTCCCTATACTTTAGGGATTAGTGTTGAACCTAAAATAAATGTTATTTGGTGTTTGCGTTAAGCCTGAATATGATTGGATCATGTTTATTGCAATACGGTTATTCATTTAAATCAAAGAATAATTGTTATTCTATTTACATAAATAAAACCTTCTGTGGTCATACACTCAATATAAATGGTTAATTGAATCTTGATCGTAGTGATACACATATTCATAATATTGAAGCCAAAAGATGCAAAGTTAATAATGATAGTGCAACTTATTTGTGGCACTGCCGTTTAGGTCATATTGGTGTAAAGCGCATGAAGAAACTCCATGCTGATGGGGTTTTGGAATCACTTGATTATGAATCACTTGATGCTTGAGAACCATGCCTCATGGGCAAGATGACTAAGACTCTGTTCTCCAGAACAATGGAGCGAGCAACTGACTTATTGGAAATAATACATACTGACGTATGCGGTCCGATGAGTGTTCGCGGCGGGTATCGTTATTTCCTGACCTTCACAGATGATATGAGCATATATATATATATATATGGGTATATCTACTTGATGAAACATAAGTCTGAAACATTTGAAAAGTTCAAAGAATTTCAGAGTGAAGTGGAAAATCATCATAACAAGAAAATAAAGTTTCTATGATCTGATCATAGAGGAGAATATTTGAGTTACGAGTTTAGTCTTCATTTGAAACAATGTGGAATAGTTTCGCAGCTCATGCCACCTGGAACACCACAGCTTAATGGTGTGTCCGAACGTCATAGCCGTACTTTATTAGATATGGTGCGATCTATGATATCTCTTAGCGATTTATCACTATCATGTTGGGGTTATGCATTAGAGACAGCTGCATTCATGTTAAATAGGGCACCATCTAAATCTGTTGAGACGACACCATATGAACTGTGGTTTGGCTAGAAACCTAAGTTGTCGTTTCTTAAAGTTTGGGGCCGTGATGCTTATGTGAAAAAGTTTCAACCTGATAAGCTCGAACCCAAATCGGAGAAATGTGTCTTCATAGAATACCCAAAGGAAACTGTTGGGTACACCTTCTATCACAGATCCAAAGGCAAGATCTTTGTTGCTAAAAGTGGATCCTTTCTAGAGAAGGAGTTTCTCTCGAAAGAAGTGAGTGGGAGGAATGTAGAACTTGATGAGGTAATTGTTCAAGGAAATATGCCCTAGAGGCAATAATAAAGTTATTATTTATTTCCTTATATCATGATAAATGTTTATTACTCATGCTAGAATTGTATTAACCGGAAACATAATACATGTGTGAATACATAGACAAACAGAGTGTCACTAGTATGCCTCTACTAGACTAGCTCGTTAATCAAAGATGGTTATGTTTCCTAACCATGGACAAAGAGTTGTTATTTGATTAACGGGATCACATCATTAGGTGAATGATCTGATTGACATGACCCATTCCATTAGCTTACCACCCGATCGTTTAGTATGTTGCTATTGCTTTCTTCATGACTTATACATGTTCCTATGACTATGAGATTATGCAACTCCCGTTTACCGGAGGAACACTTTGTGTGCTACCAAACGTCACAACGTAACTGGGTGATTATAAAGGTGCTCTACAGGTGTCTCCAAAGGTACATGTTGGGTTGGCGTATTTCGAGATTAGGATTTGTCACTCCGATTATCGAAGAGGTATCTCTGGGCCCACTCGGTAATACACATCACATAAGCCTTGCAAGCATTGCAACTAATGAGTTAGTTGTGAGATGATGTATTACGAAACGAGTAAAGAGACTTGCCGGTAACGAGATTGAACTAGGTATTAAGATACCGACGATCGAATCTCGGGCAAGTAACATACCGATGACAAAGGGAACAACGTATGTTGTTATTCAGTCTGACCGATAAAGATCTTCATAGAATATGTAGGAGCCAATATGAGCATCCAGGTTCCGCTATTGGTTATTGACCGGAGACGTGTCTCGGTCATGTCTACATTGTTCTCGAACCCGTAGGGTCCGCACGCTTAAGGTTTCGATGACAGTTATATTATGAGTTTATGAGTTTTGATGTACCGACGGAGTTCGGAGTCCCGGATGGGATTGGGGGTATGACGAGGAGTCTCGAAATGGTCGAGACATAAAGATTGATATATTGGAAGCCTATGTTTGGATATCGGAAGTGTTCCGGGTGAAATCGGGATTTTACCGGAGTACCGGGAGGTTACCGGAACCCCCCTGGAGGTATATGGGCCTTAGTGGGCCTTAGTGGAAGAGAGGAGAGGTGGCCAGGGCTGGGCCGCGCGCCCCTCCCCCCTAGTCCGAATAGGACAAGGAGAAGGGGGCGGCGCCCCCTTCCTTCTCTCTCTCTCCTCTTTCCCCCCTCCCGAATCCTATTCCAACTAGGAAAGGGGGGAATCCTACTCCCGGAGGGAGTAGGACTCCTCCTGGCGCGCCCTCTCCTGGCCGGCCGCACCCCCCCCCCTTTGATCCTTTATATACGAAGGTAAGGGGCACCCCTAGAGACAAAAAGTTGATCCACGTGATCATATTCCTAGCCGTGTGCGGTGCCCCTTCCACCATAGTCCTCGATAATATTGTAGAGGTGCTTAGGCGAAGCCCTGCGACGGTAGTACATCAAGATCGTCACCACACCGTCGTGCTGACAGAACTCTTCCCCGACACTTTGCTGGATCGGAGTCTGGGGATCGTCATCGAGCTAAACGTGTGCTAGAACTCGGAGGTGCCATAGTTTCGGTACTTGATCGGTCGGGCCGTGAAGACGTATGACTACATCAACCACGTTGTGCTAACGCTTCTGTTTTCGATCTACAAGGGTACGTAGATCACACTCTCCCCTCTCGTTGCTATGCATCACCATGATCTTGCGTGTGCGTAGGAAAATTTCTGAAATTACTACGTTACCCAATAGTGGCATCCGAGCCTAGGTTTTATGTGTTGATGTTATTTGCACGAGTAGAACACAAGTGAGTTGTGGGCGATATAAGTCATATTGCTTACCAGCATGTCATACTTTGGTTCGGCGGTATTGTTGGACGAAGCGGCCCAGACCGACATTACGCGTACGCTTACGCGAGACCGGTTCTCCCGACGTGCTTTGCACAAAGGTGGCTAGCGGGTGACAGTTTCTCCAACTTTAGTTGAACCGAGTGTGGCTATGCCCGGTCCTTGCGAAGGTTAAAACAGCACCAACTTGACAAACTATCGTTGTGGTTTTGATGCGTAGGTAAGATTGGTTCTTGCTTAAGCCCGTAGCAGCCACGTAAAACTTGCAACAACAAAGTAGAGGACGTCTAACTTGTTTTTGCAGGGCATGTTGTGATGTGATATGGTCAAGAACATGATGCTGAATTTTATTGTATGAGATGATCATGTTTTGTAACCGAGTTATCGGCAACTGGCAGGAGCCTTATGGTTGTCGTTTTATTGTATGCAATGCAATCGCGATGTAATGCTTTACTTTATTACTAAGCGGTAGTGATAGTCGTGGAAGCATAAGATTGGCGAGACGACAATGATGCTACGATGGAGATCAAGGTGTCACGCCGGTGACGATGGTGATCACGACGGTGCTTCGGAGATGGAGATCACAAGCACAAGATGATGATGGCCATATCATATCACTTATATTGATTGCATGTGATGTTTATCTTTTATGCATCTTATCTTGCTTTGATTGACGGTAGCATTATAAGATGATCTCTCACTAAATTATCAAGAAGTGTTCTCCCTGAGTATGCACCGTTGCCAAAGTTCGTCGTGCCCAGACACCACGTGATGATCGGGTGTGATAAGCTCTACGTCCATCTACAACGGGCAAGCCAGTTTTGCACACGCAGAATACTCAGGTTAAACTTGACGAGCCTAGATATCACAGATATGGCCTAAACGGAGACACGTAAAGGGTGAAGTCGTGCCTATCCATATAGTAGATATGATGTCACTCTTCGTGTTCAGACCCCTTTAGTTTACCAGTGTTCAAAATCTCGGTCCATGTATCGCCGTGATTTTGCCCTCAGTTTCCGTCATATCGGTGTTATGTTCCCGGATTTTGCATTCCTTACGCGGTTGGGTAATAATGGGAACCCCTTGACAGTTTGCTTTGAATAAAACTCCTCCAGCAAGGCCCAACCTTGGTTTTACCATTCGCCACCTAGCCTTTTTCCCTTGGGAGTCGTGCATCCCGAGGGTCATCTTTATTTTAACCCCCCCGGGGCCAGTGCTTGTCTAAGTGTTGGTCCAAACTAGAGCCACTTGGGCACCACCTCGGGGAAACTTGAGGGCTGGTTTTAGCTGTACGTAGTGTTCATCCGGTGTTGCCCTGAGAACGAGATATGTGCAGCTCCTATCAGGATGTCGGCGCATCGGGCGGTCTTGCTGGACTTGTTTTACCATTGTCGAGGATGTCTTGTAGAACCGGGATACCGAGTCTGATCGGAATGTCTCGGGAGGAGGTCTATTCCTTCGTTGACCGTGAGAGCTTGTCATGGGCTAAGTTGGGACACCCCTGCAGGGTTTTGAACTTTCGAAAGCCGTGCCCGCAGTTATGGGCAGATGGGAATTTGTTAATGTCAGGTTGTAGAAAACCTGAAGTTAACCTTAATTAAAATACATGAACTGCGTGTGTAACCATGATGGTCTCTTTCTGGCGGATTCCGGGAAGTGAACACGGTTGTTGGAGTTATGCTTGAGGTAGGTTGTTCTAGGATCACTTCTTGATCATAGTTTTTAACGACCGTGCCTTGCCTTCTCTTCTCGCTCTCATTTGCGTATGTTTAGCCACCATATATGCTAGTCGCTTGCTGCAGCTCCACCTCATACCTTTACCTTACCCATAAGCTTAAATAGTCTTGATCGAGAGGGTGCGAGATTGCCGAGTCCCCGTGGCTCACAGATACTTCCAAAACCAGCTTGCAGGTGCCGATGAGTTCGTGCAGACGACGCAACCAAGCTCAAAGAGGAGCTCGATGAAGATCTTGTCCTCTGTGTTGTTTCGTTCTAGTTGATCAGTAGTGGAGCCCAGTTGGGGTCGATCGGGGACCGTGTCGCATTTGGGGTTCTTCTTTTATTTTGGCTCCGTAGTCTGGCCCTGATTGTATTTGGATGTTGTAATGCTTTATTCATGTATTGTGTGAAGTGCCGATTGTAAGCCAACTATGTATCTCTTTCCCTTATGTATTACATGGGTTGTGTGAAGATTACCTCACTTGCGACATTGCTTTCAATGCGGTTATGCCTCTAAGTCGTGCTTCGACACGTGGGAGATATAGCCGCATCGAGGGCGTTACAAGTTGGTAATCAAAGCCTTCCCCGACCTTAGGAGCCCCCACTGCTTGATCGAATTAGCTGACATTGTTGAGTCTAGTAAAATGTTTTGAGTCATTTAGGGATTATATATCGGAGAGTTTAGGAGCTCTTTTTACTCCCCAGTCCCTTCGTCGCTCTAGTAAGGCATCCTGACGTAGAGTTTTGACTCTTCTCTTCTCAAATTTCACTAAAATTTTTTTAGGATCACGCGGGTATCTTGGAATTGTTCCGATGGTTTTGTGACGAGAACATTGTCTTGGTGCCTCCTGTCAGGGGTTTTGTGGAAGTGTCCCGGGGAGTTGAGCTCCGAGGTGTTGTCGTCATAATTTTATCGTTGCAGTTCTGGAATACCTGAGTTTAGTACGCCGACATCGAAAATCTCTTTTATGCAGTTCGTTGGTGAGATAACCTTGACGCCACCTAGTACTGGGGCCGGAGTTCGGGAGTATTGCCATAACTCGTATAACGGATGCTTTTCGAAGGTTGAGGTAGACGATTTCCGAAGGTTTCTTGGTTATGTGTTGAAGGATGGATACAGCTGGATGTAGGATTTGCTAGTTTTGGGTGAGATATTATGCTTCCCCTGTATCCCCAACACCTGATTGCATAACCAGAAAATTTCGGGAGTTTATAAGTGGGAATTCAAGTAGCTCTTAGGAAATCTTTCCGACAGATGTATGATACAAAATTGGGGTTCGACGTCTAGTGGTCCGCCTATTCATGGTTGGTTTTATAGTGGTCTCGTTGTGTCTTAAAGAGTCCTTGGCTATGCTGACTCGGGGACGCTTTGTATGTCATGTGCACTGCCTTGTACATGATGGTGCTGTACGATCGAGACCATGTAGGCCCCACCACGAAAACTTCGGACGAAATCTCTATCATATGTTTGTTCCGGCTTATTTTGCAAGCCAATCCTTTGTTTTGTTTTGAGTTGTGGTATTCGAGTTGCCTCGAAGTCAAATGTTGATTCCATACCTTTCCTAAGCGGTGCTCTCATACCTCTATGTGAATACTAATCCTTCATGATAATCGAGATTTTCATGTCAATCCTTTTCAACCGGTGTGCTTCTCTTCAAGTGGATCTGATCATTTTCAACATCCGCAAGATCAACTCAAAGTCTTCTCAACGTTGTTCGTTTCATCCGTTTCCAAGTTGCCTTTATTTTCCCGCCCTCCCTCCCTTGTTTTTCTTCAAGGACTCAGCTTTCTTAATCGAGTATCCATCTTATTGATGTGAAGCCTCTCCATTCTTTTCCTTCAATGTTCGTATCCGGTGATTCTCATAAAGATACTAACGGAGCTTCTAGTTCATCATTCTTCGTTTCTTTTATCTTCTCTGGTGGTTTCAAGTCAAGCTTTGGCGATCTTACCCTTTCCTCATTTCAATGCCTTCTCATACCGGTGCACCTCATAATAATTCACTTCTCACTATTCATTTGTTCCGGCGTGCTCAAGCTTTATCAAAAGGCTCGTCTTGTCATTCAAGATCTGTTCAACCTATTTCGAGGTTGTTATCTCATTCAAGTCATTTAATTCAACCGGTGCAACCTCTCTTTCAGATCATTCAACGGTGTTTTCTTTTGAGTGGGCCCTAACCCACAGGTCCTTTCCCAGGATCTTACCTGACTCTTCTTATTTTCCCGGAGCTATCCTCAAATTTCTTTTTGAAGTTTGACGTAAGAATGATTTATCATCAGTCAAATGCTTTTCTCCAAGATCTGTCGAATTCTTTTCATTGTTGGCTTAACCTCTTCATTTTGATTGTCTAAATAATTCTTGGTGGTGTTTCTCGTCGTCATTCTCAACATTTGAAGACCGAAGAAGAGTTTTTTTCCTCCATATCTTATCCGTTCTCTCAGAGACTCGTGGTTCTAGCTTGATGCCATCCTCTCATAATTGTTTTGATCGTGAGAATTGTTTTCACCCATCTGGTGCAATTCAAGGGTATTTTCAGTTCGATTACCCGGAGCCCATCATTTCAGAAGACTTGTTCATTCTTAGCTTTCAGCTATGGTTCTCTAAATCTTACCGATGCATCGATCAAATACCCTCTAATCAGTTCAGGACCTCTTCGCTCTTTTGTATCTAAACTCTCTAATGTATATTCGTTCTTTTGCTAATTCTTACCGGTGATTCATCCTTTTACTTCATTCGTTGTTCAATTCTTACGGTGGTTCGTTCAAGAGTTCTCGTCATTCGTTATCATATCAAATTGTTCGTTGTTTTCAACCCTTCCAGGGGATCATCGAAGGCCTCTTCAAGTTTGCGCATTATCTATCTTAATCCTTTCTACGAGAATAAGTAGTATGCCAATTCCATTGGTTGTCATCAATTTGAATTGGTGAAGGATAAGCATAATGTAATTCTTATTCTTGTTTCATTGAGTTGATTCAATTCCTTATTCCGGAGTGGCTCATCATACATATTCTTGGTTTCAAGTGCTCATCTTTCTTTCCCGGAGTTCCAAGCTCTAATTATCACGAAGCTCCTTCTAAATCATCGCAAGGGTTCACCTTGTGCTTTCAACTTCTCATTCCTTTTGTTTGATCATCCTTCTATTACCGGAGTTCTTCATGGAGACTCTCACATGATGGTTCATCAAGGATTTATTTCCTTCTCGAAGTGTTCATTGAGATTCTTTTCAGGGGAGCTCAAGCATTCTCCATCTTGCAATCCAGAGTGCAATTCTTTCACGCATATCTTTTGAGGTGGTGTTATGTCATTGTTGATAATTTCCCTTCGTGTTTCATGGATCACAAGGTTTTCAAGAGTGACATATCTAAATCCATCATTTTCTCTTCACTCAACACATCCTTTCCAATTCATTAATCTCTTCATTGGAGTTATCTTGGGCTATATTTCACCTTAAGCTTTCCCTAAGGATCATTGCTAATTGTGGTGCTCATAAATGATCCAAGTTCTTCATTTATTCTCCCGGTGAAATAAGTTTCTCGTCTCCTCGTTGTTATCAATCCAATCTTTTCCGTGAGTGGCAAGTTGTCACCTCATAATGTTGACATGCCTTCTATATGCCTACTTCAAGCTTATTCTTTTTGTTGTTGGTTTTTTCCAACAATTCCGTTCGACCCTTCCCCTAAAGATGCCTCTTCAAGCTCTTTTGTGGCAGAAGTTGGCATTTTCTTCTCAATTCTCCTATGGCAATTATCTATCTTCTATTCTTCCGTCCGGAGGCATTGTGATATTGCTCTCTCCAACCCATCTTCTTGCTTTGTCAGGATCGTGTTCTTTTTGTCCTTATCCTTTTAACCGGAGTGTCGTGCCCGCTTTTCGAGTTCTTCCCATCCTGCCAAGTTTTGCCTCCCTTCTCAACCGGAGTGCCGCCTGAAATCGTTCCTACCCTTTGTGCCATTCTTTCAATAGTTCTGGAGGCAGTGTATTGTTGTTTTCATCAAGTATCCCCTCATCTTGGCAAATTCATGTTCAATTCCTTCCATTTACAGTCGGAATGCTGTCCAAATTATACCATTCTTAATCCTTCTCTATCTTGTTTTAACCGGAGTGGTTTCAATATATATCTTGCCCTTCAACCTCAAGGTTTTTCGCAATGTTCTTTGTCCCTCTTTTCTAACGGAGTGTTTCGACTTGGTTCACCTTCGTTGTATTTTTTCTCGAATTTGTTCAACCTCGCAAGGTTCTTTGGTTTCACTCGTTTGTCAAAGAAGCAACTTAGTTTTACCTCTTCTCTTTCTCTTCCGCTTTCCCTCCGGTGCCATTCTAGATCTCGGGACGAGATCCTCTCGTAGTGGTGGAGTGTTGTAATGCCCCGAGTTCAATGCGCCAGGTGTCCTCCAGTTATTCACTGTTGTTGCCACTTTTGCTTGCGTGTTGCATTTCATCATGTCATCATGTGCATAGCATCATCATGTTTTCAAAACTTGCATCCGTCCCGGCCTCCTCGTTCTCTCCGTTGTCCGTTCTGAGCCCAGACACACTTGCACGCGCCCGCGGCATGTCCGAAATATTATTTTATAAGTGGCCGAAAAATGTTCTCGGAATGGGATGAAAGTTGGCATGTGGTGTTATTACATTGTTAGTAGGTCGCCTGCCAAGTTTCATCGCATTCGGAGCTCGTTTGATAGCCCAACCGTTAAACTATAGAGGCATTATAGGCGGTCAAATCGTCGGACGTTTTCGGTCTCCGGAAACAGTCGCCGGGTCTCTCTCTTCTCTTCTCTCAGCTCGAGACTGTCTACACAGCCCACTGCTTACCGCCAGGCCCAACCTAACCTCTCTCAACAGCCCGCGGCCCTCCTCACGTGCGCGTCTGAAACTTCCCCGGACCTGACCCGAGCAGTCGTCACCGTCGTGTCCGGATCATCCCCAAACATCTACAAAACATCTCCTTTTTCCTATTTGGTCTTCCTATCTTTTATTTCTCGACCGTCCGATTAAAATCGGAGGAACCAAATACCCCTAACCAAAAATTCTCGTTGCTATACAAATAAGTCCAACCCTAGCCTCCTGTTCCCCTCCTTGCGCCGCCACCCACTCCCACGGGATCCTTCCCCGACCAGGTTCCTCTTTCCTCGGGATCTTGCCCGATCCAATCCAACCAGCCACCTCGACCTCCTCCTTCGTGCACCCGTGTTCTGCGAACGCCGAGACTCCAGCCTCCTCTCATGCCCGAGGGGCTCCCCGAGCACCTCGTCCCCGCCGTCGCTAGTCGCCGGAACCAGCAGGCTGTCCTCGCCACCCCTGCTCCCTTCCTTTCTCTTTTCTTCGGTGAAGCTCTCAGCTCTCCCTCTCCCTCTCTGTGAACCAGGAACGCAACACCGAATCCTCCCCATGGCGCTGTCGCATGGGTTTAGGCGTCCCCCACCTCTGCGTCGCCGGAGTCGCCAAGTTCCTGGTGCCGTCGCCGCAACCTGCGTCAGCCCCGCCATGAACGTCGTGGAGTTTTCCTCCGCTCCGGAGCTCCTTCCTCGACGCCGAGCTCGCCAAGCCCCGCCACCAGGGACCTCCTCTGCGCCCCGTTGGCCCCCGCCTGGACTCCCCTCTGCCGGCCTTCAACGCCGTCCAGCCTGACCCCGCCGGATCCGCTTCGTCCGTCTCCCTCCGCCTCGCCAAGTCCCACGCTGCCGCTACTCTTCTTCCTGTCGAGAAGACGAGGATGGCGCCGCCTCTGTCACAAGGGAGACGAGCGCCTCGCCCACATCCGTTGACCGCATCGCTCCCTTGCTTCGCTCGCACGGGCCGGCCTCGCCTGCCGTAGATCCAGCCCAGCTCCAGACCGCCTGCCTCCTGCGTGCCTGGGCCGCATTCGGCGCCAAGGCCCAGCGCACCAGTCGGCCACTGCTCCATCCAGCTGGGCTGAGGCCCATGGTGAGAGACCCCCAAACCCTCCTGTGCTCTGTTGGGCCAACCAGATCCGGCCCGAGCTATATTTTCTTTCCGCAGAACGTTTTAGCTAATTTCCTGAGTACTACCCGTTTTGCAGAATAGTCCCTAGAGTTCATGCATTTAATAACTCACAAATGGTGCATCGGATTAAAATGTTTTATATATGAAAGTTGCTTAGAATTTTGTGTAGTTTCATAATATGTCAATTTCATCCATGTTTAAAATGCTTAAAATGATGTTTGTTTAAATTTGCTTAAATAACTTGCTAAAATGATTTAATTCATAACTAAATAACCGTAACTCGGAATTTAATAATCTTTATATGTAAATG